>NC_045436.1:63003341-63303341 GCF_002776525.5 Piliocolobus tephrosceles
TTTATTTATTTATTTATTTATTTATTTATTTATTTATTTATTTATTTTTGAGATGAAGTCTTGCTCAGTTGCCCAGGCTGGAGTACAGTGGCACAATCTTGGCTCACTGCAAACTCCATCTCCCAGGATCAAGCGATTCTCCTGCCTTAGTCTCTCAAGTAACTGGGATTACAGGTGCACACCACCATGCCTGGCTAATTTTTGTATTTTTAGTAGAGACAGGTTTCACCATATAAGTCGGGCTGGTTTCTAACTCCTGACCTCCTGTCTGTCCGCCTCAGCCTCCTGAAGTGCTGGGATTACAGACATGTGCCACCGCACTCAGCCACAAACTATATTTTTTAAAGTAAAGGTCAGTGAGGTTTAGTTGAAAAAAGCAGAGTAGTACTCAGGCCACATAGCCTGCCTTGGTTAGAATCTATTTAGGTTTAATTGTTTAGGAAATGAGATTTCTTTGCAGACCTAACTGGATGTATCAGAGTTCCCTTCATTGGGATTTTTGTTCATCCTACAAATATGTGCTATTTTGGTTTCACTTTGTCATTGATTCTCATGCATATGTCACATATTGAAAAATCTGAGCAGAGGTAAGTGTTTTGAACTGAATTCAGACATTGTTGGTGCCTTGAAAAAAAAATGAAGTTATCTTAATATCATTTGATAACAACCCAGGAATTTAAAAAAAAAAAAAAAAAGACATTTCTGTGCATTTACTCACCAGGTGTCGAAGGCTCAAACTTTCATGTTAACATAATCAATAATGATTATGATTAAAGCAACAATAGATACTGGCCAAGAAGATCTTAATGTTCCCCTCAGCTGGACTATATTGTAGACATTTTTCCTGACTGTAGACTCTGACTTAAGAGCATTTATTTTCTTTAGAACGCTTGTCATTGTAAATTCTTTCTTTGTTCGTTTGAGACATAAATCTTTTTTAAGGCCTTCTGCTAGTTTTCTAACACAAGAATGTCTTCCTCAACGACCTGGAGCCATCTTTTCTAGACACAGTCTCAGGAAGATAGTTTCTATTTCCTAGCCCCTGTGAGAGGGTAGGAGCCTAATGCGGATGAGTGGTGCCACATAGTATACAAAGATGATCTAACCATGCAGGAAAAAAAAAAATAGAAAACTCATAAATAACTCAGTATGCTCTGCACAGTGACCACCTTCTCTGCTAGTATCCTCTAGTACTTTTCCACTCTCTCACCACAGCACTTAAAAAGCCTCCCACCTTTTGTCTCACAGTATTTGAGTTTAGACTGAATTCTGGCCTCTCTCCCCTATTTCAATAGCCTTATGTAAAATATCAGCTTTCTGTTTACATTGTCCAGTAACAATTTTTGCTTCAACAAAACTTACATAGCACTCACAGCTTGCCAAGCTGGCAAAAACAAGGCGCAGAGAGATTAAGCCAAATGCTGATGGTTAACCCTGTTACTAAGGAGAAGAGCTGAGGTTTGAACTCCAGCTGTTTGACTGTATCTATGCTTCTAACCCAATGCAATACTACCATCTGTGCAAGTTCAAAATTCACAAGTATTGATACAGAATTTAAAAAATAAAAACAGCTTAGACACACATCAATCATGAAACTTGTGTGGGATGCTGGGGAAAAAAAACAGTTCAAGGTGTTTCTGAATGAAATGTCTAGTTCTATTGAAATAGAATAGCCACCCATGTGTGTTCAAAATTATTTTATTTAAATTTGAGTATTTGGCATAGGACCTTAGAAGAAAGCTTTAGGAGTCTTATACAGATCAGGGGTGTCTCTCATCATTTGTCTATGATCAAACTAATTATTTTTTTTCAAAGTATTGAGGTAAGTATTCAAAACTTTAAGAGAAGAGACTCCCTTTTAAGCCAAATAAATTTAATAATACAAACATTCTACCTGGAGGTTACCTGATTGTTGTTTGATATTTTGCCATTGGTATGAATTAATAATTTTTATATCAAATTGTGCTTGCTATTCTGTGGTGGATGGAGTGTATTTCTTTTGAAGGAAGGGCTTTTCAAAGCAGAGAAGAGATTGGTAAATCCTGAGTGGCAAACCTTCCACAAAAAGAATCTTGTCTTTCAAATGTCAGCAGTAGAACATTCTTACTAAGAGAATCTTGCCTTTAAAATAGCAGGAGTAGAACATCACTAAGGCAACTTTGGTTTAAGGATTTTTGGAGCAGTGTTTTTTATCTCCTGACTCCTAGTTTAGTTTTGCTGGCCAATCTGGCCTGAATCACACATGGTCTTTATGGGTCAGTGCTTCTCAGAAGAGGGGGCCAAAGGCTTCCTTGGTGGTCTCTAGCAGATCCGTGGTGTTTGGTCTGCTGACCTGTAGCCTGTTCTGTAATCCCAGCTGCATCTACTGAATACAATTTAAGTAAACCTTCTCTTCAGGTAATGAACTCTCTGCCTTATTATGAACTCTGAATCCTGCTCAACTGGCTTATATTCATAAACACTCTTACTTGATTTTGACAGCAATCATTTTTTTTCCACTATCAGTTTTATCCTTTTCCCAGTATTCTACTTGTAATTCTTTAGCCAATACCTTAGATCATTGATCAGAATACTAAACTCACAGGCCTCCATTTGGAGTACAATCTTTAACATTATGAACAGGAGCAGAATAACATTGCAATGTGGGTCTTTAGGCTACTGATCCTTACTAGTGCACACAACAGACATGGGAATTTCCCGGTTTTAGGCTTCTTAATTAATGTCTGCTGATTGAATTAGACTCTAATCAGCTTATGTTACATAGCAACATATAAATATACGTCAAGAATAAAAATTAAACTTAAAAAACCCAGCAAAATCCAAGAAACAAAAAGAAACATCTGACCTTGCCTGACCTTAGTGATACTTACAAACAAGGATCCCTTTATTGCTCTCTATTCATTAGTACTAGTAACGCTTAATTTCCCTCTTTGTTTAACCAGCTTAGTTTACATGGAGCACCTTTTCCGTAATAAAATACATTCTTCACTCTCTGTTGTTTTTGCATTATATCTCCACACCCAACCCTAATCTTGGACGGTACCAACTGTGCATTTTCTCTGGACAGAGAATGTGGAAAGAGGCCCATCAGCAGAGACAAGTTCTATTATAAATTGGTCACAACTCATACTGGGAGGCCCTCAATGTACTGCTCATAATTTTACCATGTCTCTGGTCCAATCAACTCACATGGCCTCTGAAAAATTATGTCCACACTCTAACCACCCTTATTCTAACCACCCTCACTCTCCTTCCTCCAACTGTTTGATGGCCATTTCTAATTAATAGAAAATTACAGCCAGATGCTGGGAGCTTGTCATTTATTAGGACCAAATATAGAAACACAGCCTTGCTGCTCCAAATGAAATCTGCTCACTACAGCATGAGAAGCACCTGGAAATCTGTTAGAAATGTCAAATCTAAGGCCCGGACTCAGACCTAATGAACCCAAATCTGCATTTAAAAGGCTCCTAGTTGTGTTTTTTTGTCTATATTTAAGTTAGAGAAGCACTGAAATGAAAGAGGATACCCATTGTTTCTGATTCTTTTTCTCTTTTGAAAAGCAGGTTCTTTGCCTGAATAAGGCATAATTTTTCTTTCTCCTCCTAGTTCCTCAGAAACTTATATTGAATTTTTTCCTTCTCTCCTCAGTATATTCAACTTCTCTCTTAACTAAAATTCCCTGTACTCTATTCTTAACTCTCAAATTTCTCCATTAAACACTCACATTTAACCAATTAAAGTAAAATAAACACACCAGTTTCAGCACTATTTTTTTCTAGTCTCCTGAGCCAAGCTGATGAAATGAGATGTTTATAATCAATGTGACCATTTCTTCATCTGACACTTTCTTTTCAACCCATTGTAAAATTGCCTCTGGGCCATCACTCCATTAGATGTTGTTCTAAGTTCACCCACTGTCTTTGAGTTTCTTCTCATTTAATTCCCCTCCTTACTCCCTCAGCAACATTTAACACAGTGGAAAGTATATATGAATGACCGAAGGACAATATCAATGATTGACATCTCAGGATTGTTACCTTTCTACTCTCTTTTCCAAAATGTAATATTTTAGTCATTCGCCTTTACATTGTTGGGAAGCTTACATAAAGTCACATGCAAAAAAAGTTTGCTTTTGTAACTGCTCTATGTCCAGCACATAGCATAAAACTAGACGCTCAAATTTTATCACAAGAATGAATATATGCTTTAGGTGAAGTGTTCTTCCCTGATCTTCCACTAAAAGTTTTACTTCCTTCTTTATTTTAGTTTGTGTAGTAATCACCCATTACAGAAATAAAAATCCAGCCTATTATTTTTTTACCCACCTGGGGATAGATTTGTGTGTACATCAAAGAATGATCGTATATGTTGAATAAACAGGATGAAGATAAGGAGCTTTTCTATGCTTTTATTCTTGGGATTTTATCCTTTATTTAACTCTGAAGTCTCTTCAGGCTTATGAGCTAGAAATTGGGTTTTTATCACTTTCATTATTTGAATATCTGTTAGAAGTGGCTATCTGAATTCATGAAAAGGATGAGAGAATTTCCTAAGCCTTTTCTTTATTATATAATTCAAAAGTTTTAAAAGCTTAACTCAATTTTGTTTTCAAAGACCTTATTTTGTGCCAGTGTACACACAAAAACGTATTCAATGTTTGATTATTCTGCTGGTTATCGCAGAAAGACAACTGGGAAAAAGTAATATATGCTCATTACAATTGTGTTTTTTCAGGGTTCAGTCAATACCCTACAGGAAAAAAAAAACCCTATTATTAAAGTAATTTTAGGAACGATTACATATTATAATATTAGTATACTTCCATTATAAAATTCATAATTCTTATTATATAATCTGTATTTTCAAGGCTCCCTACTGTTTTATTTTGTAAATCTTGAGAATTTTGAGAAATAAGTTTGAGAAAATACTGATTAAGAAGGTGACTCAAAAGCAACCACTAGAAATAGCCATAAGGTGATATAACACTGAAAGCAAGACAAGGAAAACAAAAACAAACAAGTAGAACTACAAAAAACCAAAAAGCTTCTGCTCCATTAAAAAAGAAGAAGAAGAACTAGAAGAAGAAGAAACAGAGTGAAACGAGTGATCTAAGGAATGGGATAAAATATTTACAAACCGTATATTTGATAAGTGGTTAATCTGGAAAAAAATAAGAAACTCATAGTAAAAGCAAAAACCTAATAACCTGATTTAAAAGGGACTAGTGTAATCCCAACATTTTGGGAGACCAAGGTGGGAGGATCACTTGAGTCCAGGAGCTAGAGACCCACCTGGGCAACATAGAGAGACCACTGTCTCTATTAAAAAAACAAAAAAAAATTCTCCAAAGAAGACATAAAAATGGCCAACAGGTATATGGCAAAGATGTTCAACATCACTAATCATCAGGGAGATGTAAATCAAAACCAAAATGAGATATTTCCTCATACCTGTCAGGATGTCTATTATTAAAAAATCAAAAGACAAGTGCTGGTGAATATGTGGAGAAATTGAAACCTTTGCACACTATTGGTGGAAATGCAAAATGATGCAGTTTCTATGGAAAATAGGATGGAGGTTCATCCAAAATTTAAAAATAGAACTATGGTATGATAGATATACAGCAATCCCACTTCTAGATATTTATACAAAATAATTGAAATCAATATCTGCAAGCAATATGAGTCCCTCTATGTTTGTTCCAACACTATTCACAAGAGTTAAGATATGGAAGAAACTCAAATGTCCATGAACAGATGAATGGATAAAGAAAATGTAGTAAATACATACAATGGAATACTATTCAGCCCTCACAAAAAGGAAATTCTGCAGTATGTGACAATATGGGTAAATTTTTTTTTTTTTTTTTTTTTTTTAAGATGGAGTTTCACTCTTGTTGCCCAGGCTGCAGTGCAGTGGCCTGATCTCGTCTCACTGCAACCTTCACCTCCCAGGTTCAAGCGATTTTCCTGCCTCAGCCTCCCGAATAGCTGGGATTACAGGCATGCACCACCACGCCTGGCTAATTTTTGTATATGTAGTAGAGGTGGGGTTTCACCGTGTTAGCCAGGATGGTCTTGAACTCCTGCTCAGTTGATCTACCTGCCTCGGCCTCCCAAAGAGCTGGGATTACAGGCATGAGTCACCATGCCTGACCAATATGGGTGAATTTTGAGGATAGTATGCTAAGTAAAATAAGGCCGTCACAGAAAGAAAAATACTGCATGATTCTACTTACATGACACATCTAAAATAGTCAAATTCATAGAATCAAAGAATAAAATGGTTGCTAGTGGCTGGAGGGAGGAGAAACGGAGACTTACTAATGAACAGGCACAAAGTTTTGGTAAAGCAAGATGAATAAGCTTCAAAGATCTACTATAAAGCATTGTACCTATAATCATTTGTACCCTTAAAAATTTGTTAGCAGTGTAGATCTTACATTAAGTGTTCTGATCACATTATTTTTTAAAGAAAACTAAGAAAGGAAGCAAAAATAAAAAGTACTTATAAGACTAAGGCCGGCTTAATAATAATAGTTATCAGTTTTGGAGCTCCTACTCTCTCAAGCAATATAGACATAGTTATAGCTATATAAAAATTTTTAATATTATGCATATTTCTTTTATATGTGAGGAAATTAAAATTGAGATGGATTCAATATCTTACCCAAGATCTTATACTTAGTCTTTACTGAAAGGGCCACAGATGATCTGAATTAAAGTTATCTTTCTTTCACCTTCTCTTTTTTATCTCTCCTACAATTGTCAACTAGGCCATTAGAGTAGAAAAACAATCTGTTTAATGCAAGTTATACATGTTTTTCATCCATTATTTGAGCTTTGATGAAGAACTTCCACTTAAATTGATGTAATCTTTGTGTACCTATTTATTTGGCTTTTCTAAAGAAATAGCAGTAACATGATTGCTTGATTGAGTGTCCTGACAGATGTGCCTTCTAAGAGTGTAAGAAACCCTGCAATTTGCTGAAAGACTTCAGTTATTTTCCACTGACCCTGATCAAAATGTGTCCATATAAAGGAAGAAATTTTCCATTCAAGGAAATAACCAGTATCGTAGTAAACTTTTCCAGCTTCCATTGTTGCGTTCTTCCTCTGTAACCTCTGTCTCTGGAAAAACAATCTCCCGCTCACTCTTAGACTTTCTGACCTGAACTGACTAACACATTGCTGAACATAAGTGAATCACTTCTAAAAAGAAAAAACTATTGAAGATGCCTCATTATATTTTAGCTGTGTGATGAGGGATTTGTCTCAATATGGATATTTACATAGCATTAGGAGAAGTTACATTTTACTGGTAATCTTTGTATACAAATTAAAAATATAAAAAGACATTTTAGAAATTATCTGAAATTTACCGATAATGAAGTGTCAACCATAAACAACACGTTGATATGTTTTTAAATATCACTCCTGGATAACAACTTTTGAGCCCTTCACATACTGGGCCCACTTACGAGGTGAAACTTAGGGAGTTATTCTCTAAGGTTTCATTTATAAAAAGGAGCCATTAACAGTTTCTATGGTTTAGAGTTGTTCTAAGAATAAATAAAATAATCAATAATTTTCTTAGCACAAAAACTGGTATATAGCATGTGTACATTAAATTTTAGAGATTTGTTGTATTATTTGGTGTTTTCTTTCCAAAATAAAGGTTATGATTACATAAGTAGCTTGTTTTCAGCATTAAAATTGCTCATTTCCATTACTACTCTTGTCTTTTATTAATGCTACACATTTGGGAGTAATCCTGAATTTTTGTCATTTTAGTTCTTTTATGAGAGGATTGCATCCAACATCATTCTTCCTGTATTCTTTGGAGGAGCTTTCGCCTATTGCCTCCACCCTCCCTGCACCCTGGGACACATGAAGTAGCCTTTGTTCCAGCAGATGGTAACATCAGGTACAGTGTTTTCAACTCATAAATGTGTCATGCTTCATGATATATAACATTCTTTTTTAAGTTGATATTAAGATCTCTATACTTGGGGATAATATTTATTTTTTTACACTTTATTTATTTATTTTGAGATGGAGTCTTGCACTGTCACCCAAGTTGGAGTACAATGGCGTGATCTCGACTCATTTCAACCTCTGCCTCATGGCTTCAAGTGATCCTCCTGGCTCAGCCTCCCAAGTAGCTGGGACTACAGGAGCCTGCCATCACGCCTGGCTAATTTTTGTATTTTTAGTAGAGACGAGGTTTCACCATGTTGGCCAGGCTGATTCACCCGCCTCGGCTTCAGGTGATCCACCGCCTTGGCCTCCCAAAATGCTGGGATTACAGGTGTGAGCCACCACACTGGCCAAGTTTTTAACACCCTTAAGGGCATTTGAGATCAATTGACTGATCTTTCAAAAGTTCAGTTGATGAATAAAATAGACATATTTTGAAATTGGAACTCCTACTAACACCTACTTATCCCTTCCTCCAAATAAGAAAATTATATTTAAATACACACACACACACACACACACACACACACAGAGAGAGAGAGAGAGAGAGAGAAAGAATGGTAAGAATTTGCATTCTTATTTTGTCACTCCTAATTCTCAAATATATCTTTTAATTGTTTGCTCAAAGTTTCAGTTAGCCAAGTTTCTAAAATGTGATGATCATGCTGCCAAAAACCAGCCACAGTTTTGATTGGCAGATCTAACACCATGTTATTAGTGTGTATGGTGTCTATGCTTTCTGTTAGAGGTATTAATATTATTTGAGATATCACTTTTTTGCATGGTGACTATGAGCTGCTGACACCTTGGCATTCTCCTTGAGAGCCTGATTTGATGAAAACATAAAATTGGGTTATAAGAGCATATTAACAGGCATTCAAGCTGGCATTTTGACATGAAAATCAGCCTTCTTTTATTCATTTTTATTCCTCTATTATTCCTCAACATAAACAGTATTTACAAACAACAAAACTCATATGAAGAATAGCACTATGCTGTGGGAAAATTAGAAAACTATATTAAATGTGCTGAATTCCACCTTTGCCCAAGTAAATCCTGAGTTTTAGTGTCTGTATAGAAGATGGTTCTATGTTCCTAATAGCACTCGTTTCTTGGTGACATAGCTTAAAAATAAACTCTATATTGAACAAATTTTTATGTGTGTGTATGTATATAACCTACATGTACATGTATTTAGTAGCTTTATGATACATAGCCCAGTAGACAGCATACCTTGACTAACTTTTGGCATTTTCTGCTAACTTCCCCCAGCTAGTGCAATCAAGAAGAATTACCACACCAATTGCTGTGTTTATGCCATATGAAAAAATTTTTGGATATAAACTTGCAATTCATTCTGATTGCTACCAAGAAATTCTTTACAGATCTTTAAGTCAAAACTATGGCTGACTTTCGGCAGCTGGATTGTCACATTTTAGAAATTTGGCTAATTAAAACTTTGTGAGTGAACAATTAAAAGGAAAGATCTTATACTTGAGAATTATAGCAGTGGCAAGAAAAGAATGGAAAATTTTATTATTGTGTGTGTTTGAGTGTGTGTACTTAAATATAATTTTCTTATTTGGGAGAGAGGATAAAGTTATTAGCACATGCAATGATTTTTTTTGCCCTTGAAATCTTTTTAAAGTCTCATTGACCTTGCCTTCAGTAAGCAAATCTACATTCTTCTTTCCACTGTTCCATGACACCATATGCAACACTTTCCAGGGTGGATTCTCTAAATTTAACTGAAATGAAATATGGAACTAGTGGGCAGAAAAAGTTTCAGTTGGATATCTGCAGCTATAAGCACTCATAAAGAATCTAAGAGAAAAATATTTGTTTAAAGTGTTCCGTAACAAAAATGAAATACAATAACTAGTTAAAGGAAGAGAAGAGTTGGAAACCTGGCAAGACTTTTTGGTTCTCCTAAGTTTTGTATTTGACAAAAACCACTAAGACAACTGAACACATTTGTGGTGGACTTAAGATAAACTTAGTATTATGACCCCCACATTTATTTAAGAATACTGGTTTGCATTTGGTGTGGAGTCCCATTTACAAGCCTTTTCCAAATGTCACAAAGAGGAGTCATGACATAAATAAAGCAACAAGACAATATTTGTAGTGTGCTTTACATTATGTTTGCTATTCCATCAGCTCTCATTTCTGGAAACACAGGACAGAGTAGTCTAACTCCCAGCTGTTGTGGAGCCTCTGTAAGAACTTCCTATATAATATACATTTAATTCACCTATTGTATGAAGCCTGCTTGTATGTGCTGTCCCTTGGGGATGGTAACATTTTAATATGTCAATCACTTAAATTTATTAGACTAAAAGCATTTGAGGATAGATTTTGAAGTAAAGAAATCAAGGAGGGTGTGTGAAGCATGTCATTCTGTTAGCAAGTTTTGATATGTGATGCTTTATGAACCCTGGTGAGGCTGTCTGTCCTAGGACTAGCCAATCCATAGAGTCATTAAAGGATCCACTGTGACTGTGTCTTTTATATGCAGACTAACCAGTGCAGAACTCACAGCCACCACCACACCCCACCTCTTCTATAAGGTTCTAAAACTCTGGACCAATATTCCTTTGCTCCAAACATCCCAAGGTCAGGTACCAGGCATCTAAGAACAGTTCTTATGCCTCAGAACCTGTGGAGATTACTTAAAGTAGTGAACCCTAAACCTGCTTACCCCACCTTGCCCACTTCTTTCCCTGAAAACCATGGTAAAATCTCTTGACCTTGTTCTTTTACAGCTTCCTGACCAACCTGGCATTTCCCCAGTGATGAAGGAAAGAGGGAATAAGGTTATTAATATATTCAAGTGATAATTTCTTTTTCTTTAAATTTTCTTGAAGTCTCATTTGACCTGAGTGCCTATAAATAAATTTATGTGGTTTTTCATGACAGGGTATGTCCCTTTTAGGAACTAAGTAGCAAGGTATCTTTTCAATGTCAGTCATCCCTTGATCTGTTGGCCTTATTAGACTTGAATAATAGCAAAATATGTATTTTAAAACAGAAAGATGCCTTGAAAACATTGGGAGCAAAAGGAAGAAAACAAAATACAAATAACTGGAGGTTTTCAATCTATGAAATTCACCATTTTAGAATATAAGATGAAAAAAAGATACTTTCCCAAAAATGCTTTGCAAAGAATAGAAGATACTATATATTTATCTTCATTATACATCTATAATAATTTATAAAGAAGTTCAATAAATTCCAAATTGCAGGTCATCGAAGATTAGTTACTCAAAATGATACAATTTCTTTCTTTCATCATGTGGTATGGTTTGCATCTGTGTCTCCGCCCAATTCTCATGTTGAAATGTAATCCCCAATGCCAGAAGTGGGGTCTGGTGGGAGGTGATTGGCTCATGGGGGAATTTTCCTCATGGTTTAACACCATCTCTCCCTCACCACCCCACTAGCCCTGGCTCTGTTGCAATAGTGAATTCTCCTGAGATTTGCTTGTTTAAAAGTGTGTGGCACCTCTCCACCTCCTTCCTTCTACTCCAGCCATGTGAAGTGCCTCGCTCCTGCTTTGCCTTCTACCATAACTGAAAGCTTCCTAAGGCCTCTTTCCAGAAGCACAAGCCACTGTACTTCCTGTACCTGCAGAACGGTGAGACGATTAAACTCCTTTTGTTTTCTTTATAAATTGCCCAGTCTCAGGTATTTCTTTATAGCAGTGTAAGAATGGACTAATACACCCAGATTTTCAAACTTTATTATGTTCTTTTTTGAGACATAATTGACATATCATAAAATTCACCGCTTTATAGGATAAAATTAAGTAGTTTTAAGTATATTAAGAAAATTGTTCAATCATCACGACCTAATTCCAGAGTATTTTCACTAGGCCAAACAGAACCCACTTACCCATTAGCAGCCATTTTCTTTCTCTCCCTCCCCACTTCAAACTCTGGTAAACACTGATGTACTTTTTATCTCTATTGATTTGTCTGTTTTGGATGTCTCATTTAAAGTGAATCATACCATATGCAGTCTTCTGTGTCTGGCTTCTTTAACTGGGCATGATGTATTCAATTTTCATCCATGTTTTGATATGTATCAGCATTTTGTTCCTTTGTTGTTGTTGAATAATATTTCATTGTATAGATATACTGCATTTTGTTTAGTCATTCATGAATGGATGGGCATTTTTGTTGCTTACACTTCTTGGCTATTTTGAGTAATGCTTCAATGTACATTCATGTACAACTTTTTGTATAGATAAATGTTTACATTTCTCATAGGTGTACAGCTAGGAGTGAAATTTCTGAGTCATGTGGTCACTCTTTAAAAGAGCTTTTTGTTTTTGAGAAACTGCCAAACTATTTTTTTTATTTTTTATTTTTTATTATTATTACACTTTAAGTTCTAGGGTACATGTGCATAACGTGCAGGTTTGTTACATATGTATACTTGTGCCATGTTGGTGTGCTGCACCCATCAACTTGTCAGCACCCATCAACTCGTCATTTACATCAGGTATAACTCCCAATGCATTCCCTCCCCCCTCCCCCCTCCCCATGATAGGCCCTAGTGTGTGATGTTCCCCTTCCCGAGTCCAAGTGATCTCATTGTTCAGTTCCCACCTATGAGTGAGAACACGTGGTGTTTGGTTTTCTGTTTTTGTGATAGTTTGTTAAGAATGGTGGTTTCCAGCTGCATCCATGTCCCTACAAAGGACACAAACTCATCCTTTTTTATGGCTGCATAGTATTCCATGGTGTATATGTGCCACATTTTCTTAATCCAGTCTGTCACTGATGGACATTTGGGTTGATTCCAAGTCTTTGCTATTGTGAATAGTGACACATCTACAGCCATCTGATCTTTGACAAACCTGAGAGAAACAAGAAATGGGGAAAGGATTCCCTATTTAATAAATGATGCTGGGAAAATTGGCTAGCCATAAGTAGAGAGCTGAAACTGGATCCTTTCCTTACTCCTTATATGAAAATTAATTCAAGATGGGTTAGAGACTTAAATGTTAGACCTAATATCATAAAAACCCTAGAAGAAAACCTAGGTAGTACTATTCAGGACATAGGCATGGGCAAGGACTTCATGTCTCAAACACCAAAAGCAACGGCAGCAAAAGCCAAAACTGACACATGGGATCTAATTAAACTAAAGAGCGTCTGCACAGCAAAAAAAAACTACCATCAGAGTGAACAGGCAACCTACAGAATGGGAGAAAATTTTTGCAATCTACTCATCTGACAAAGGGCTAATATCCAGAACCTACAAATAACTCAAACAAATTTATAAGAAAAAAACAAACAACCCCATCAAAAAGTGGGCAAAGGATATGAACAGACATTTCTCAAAAGAAGACATTCATACAGCCAACAGACACATGAAAAAAATGCTCGTCATCACTGGTCATCAGAGAAATGCAAATCAAAACCACAATGAGATACCATCTCACACTAGTTGGAATGGCAATCATTAAAAAGTCAGGAAACAACAGGTGCTGGAGAGGATGTGGAGAAATAGGAACACTTTTACACTGTTGGTGGGATTGTAAACTAGTTCAACCATTATGGAAAACAGTATGGCAATTCCTCAAGGATTTAGAACTAGATGTACCATATGACCCAGCCATCCCCTTACTGGGTATATACCCAAAGGATTATAAATCATGCTGCTATAAAGACACATGCCAAACTATTTTTTAAAGTAGATACACAATTTTGCATTTCTACAATAATGCATGTGTTCAATTTATCCCCATTAGTGCCAACACTTTTAATTATTAGTCTTTTTGATGTACATTTATCCTTTTATTTGTGATTTTGATGTGCCTTTCCCTAATGACTAACCATGTTGAACATCTTTTCATGTGCTCATTGTGTATCTGTACATCTTCTTTGGAGAAATTTCTTTTCACATTTTTTAATTGGTTATTTATGCTTGAGATGTTAGGGTTCTTTTTGTATTCTGAATACTAGCTTCTTATCAGATATATGTTTTGCAAATATTCCTACACATTCAGTGAGTTGTCGTTTTCACTTTCTTGATACTGTCCTTTGAAGCGCATTTTTAAAAATGTTGATGAAGTCAAATTTATCAAATTTTCCTTTGTTGCTGGGGCTTTGGTGTCATGTCTAAGAAACTATTGCCTAACCCATGATGTGAATGTTTACACATATGTGCTTTTCCAAGAGTTTTATAAATTTAGCTCTTACCTCTAGACCTTTAGTACATTTTGAATTAATTTTCATGTGTGATACGAGCTAAGGTCCAACTTCATTCTTTTACACGTGGATATCCTGTTATATCTGCATCATTTTGTTGAAAAGAAAATTTTTTCCTCGTTGAATTATTTGGCACTACTGCTGAAGATCATTTGACTATAAATGTGAGGGTTTATTTCTGGAATCTTAATTCTATTGATCTATGTGTCTATCCTTATGTTAGTACCACGTTGTCCTGAACGCTGGAGTTTTGCAGTCAGGATGTGTGAGTCTTCCCATTTTGTTCTTTTTTCCCACATTTTTGGTTATTTTGAGCTCCTTAAATTTCCATCTGAATTTCACAATCAATTTGTAAATTCTTCAAAGAAGGCAGCTGGAATTTTCATACCAATTGCTTTGAATCTATACATCAAGTTGAGGAGTACTGGCACTTTTAAAATATTAAATTTTTCCATTAATAAACATGAGGTAGCTTTCCATTACTTCAGGCCTTCTTTAATTTCTTTCAACAATGTTCTGTAGTTGCTCCTAGGTGTTTTATCATTTTTGATGTTATCATAAGTGAAATTGTTTTCTTAATTTTATTTTCAAGTTGATCATTGCTGGAAACACAATTGATTTTTGTATTTTGAATCTTTGTACCCTGCATCCTTGCTGTATTTCTTAAAACTCTATATACATAACTTATATATATTAAGATAAATTTATGTATATCTTTTGATCAATTTAATATTTAATAATTGCATTAGTCAGGTTTCTTCAGAGAAGCAGAACCAGTAGAATTATATAGAAAACAGAGAGACATTTATTTTAAGAAATGGCTTATGGAATTGTGAAAACTCTCAAGTTGGAAATGTATAAGACAGGCCAACAGCCTTGAAACTCAGGCAGATTTTAGGGTGTTGTCTGGAGGCAAAAATTCTTGTCTAAGAAATCTAGTCTTTGCTCCTAAGATCTTCTACTGATTGGATAAGGCCCTCCCATGTTGTCAGGTGTAATCTTCTTCACTTAAAGTAAACTGATTTCTGGGGAAAATGATATCTACAAATATCTTCACTGCAAATCTAGATTATGGTTTAAATTGACACTTAAGACAATCACAATAGGCAAAATCTTACTTTTTGCTTTGTGCATTGTTAGCCACATTTTTTCTGGAATTTTCAGTGAAATTTAAAACATATCAGGGCCAGACTCAAAAGAAACTAAAAATTCTCTGATATTTTGAGAAAAATCTACAGGTTTAAACATTACTTTTTCTTTTTCTTTTTTAGCTACTCCTTGTAGAGCAAGGCTACGCCATAGACAATGTACCCAGAGTAACCTAAACACTACTTTTTCTTTCCTAGGGTAGATTGTTTAAACACATAATCTAAAAATTGTGCTTTGGGCACTGAATATTTTCTTATTCATCAGTGATCACCATGCAAAGAACATTACTTAACTCTCTGGTATGACAAGGGAGAGAGCCCTAACAAGAATTTATCTCTTCCCATATCAGATTTAGTTGCTGTGTGTGTGTGTGTATGTGTGTGTGTGTGTATTGCGTATAACTATACCTGTATTTAAACAAGGACAGTAGGATGGGCCATTCATTCACTGAGTGGCAGTGGGGAAACCTTCAGATCTAGATTTTGTCTAAAGTATCCTTTCAGAGCTACTACTACTGATTTCTTTTTGTTGTGCTGGGAGTTGTTGGGTGGTCATTAAACAGTAGGTGAAGGGTGAGTGAGTAAAGAAAGCAATCCATTCTGATCTCCACAACTGGCCATTACCTCACCCCCTGCTGGGTCAACATCTCCAGGAGGGGTAAGATGGGGCAGTTATAAAAAAGGAACAGCTATAGAATAGCTTTAAAATGTTTATAGAACACCTATAAAATGACCCTCGAGGCTCAGTGTAAAGGTTGTTTTACAGTTAAAGCATAGATTCCAGACTACTGGCAGGCCCCCTGCTCTGCAGAGAGGCCACCTTCACACTCACTAAACCAATTCAACCCAACCACTTGCTTCCACTGTTCTTTTTACCCTCTCACTAAAGGGGCCTATAAATTAGGCAACAAAACAAAACAAAATAAAAGCAAGTGCATCACATTTGACTTTGAATTCTTTAAGTTACTTAAGTTGTTGAGTCAAATCTGCTGATAAACATACTTGCACTTATGTAGCTGATCAAGATGAAATATCAAGATCTGTTTGGACTGAATTGCTATCAGTCATTATGAAGCTATGATGACTGGGACAGTTTTTTGATCCTGGCAACTTGTTGTTGGTGGTTTGTACAGAGAACAGTAAGACAGTCCTCTCCTCTAAATAATAAACTTTATTTTAACTTATAATTCATTAAATAAGTTTGTCTTCTGAGAAGTATTGAGTAAACTAAGAAGTTACTAAAAATATAAGTGAAAAGATTGGGTCTTTCCGAAACTTTCACTCAGGTAAATGTATAATTTCTTTCTATTATTTGATACATTTTATAAAGAGGTTAGCATGTGACAAGAGAAAATTTTGAATGATACTTCCACTATAGTATGTAAGATAAGACAAAACCACAATGAGATACCATCTCACACCAGTTAGAATGGCAATCATTAAAAAGTCAGGAAACAACAGGTGCTGGGGAGGATGTGGAGAAATAGGAACACTTTTACACTGTTGGTGGGATTGTAAACTAGTTCAACCATTATGGAAAACAGTATAGCGATTCCTCAAGGATCCAGAACTAGATGTACCATATGACCCAGCCATCCCATTACTGGGTATATACCCAAAGGATCATAAATCATGCTGCTATAAAGACACATGCACACGTATGTTTATTGCAGCACTATTCACAATAGCAAAGACTTGGAATCAACCCAAATGTCCATCAGTGACAGACTGGATTAAGAAATGGAATACTATGCAGCCATAAAAAAGGATGAGTTTGTGTCCTTTGTAGGGACATGGATGCAGCTGGAAACCATCATTCTTAGCAAACTATCACAAGAACAGAAAACCAAACACCGCATGTTCTCACTCATAGGTGGGACCTGAACAATGAGATCACCTGGACTCGGGAAGGGGAACATCACACACCGGGGCCTATCATGGGGAGGGGGGAGGGGTAGGGATTGCATTGGGAGTTATACCTGATGTAAATGACGAGTTGACGGGTACTGACGAGTTGATGGGTGCAGCACACCAACATGGCACAAGTATACATATGTAACAAACCTGCATGTTATGCACATGTACCCTAGAACTTAAAGTATAATAATAATTAAAAAAAGGAAAAAAAAAGATGAATCATTTCCCCCTACTCACTAAATTAACTGCTTCAAGAACTACAAAATTTATATCTGTTATATTTATTTCCTCACTTTTGAATATTACTAGAAACTTTCTTGCTTTTATGATGAGATAATTTTTATTCTTTTTTTAATAAGTGTGAGAAAATTAAATGTTTTCTTTTAATTATACTTCAGTCTGTCTTTTAATATTGTGTTTTGATGAAAATAAATTGATGAACCATGAGATATTAGAATACCAAACTCTGGGATTAAAAACTGGAATATATAGGGAGCCCAAACAACTCATAGGAAAAAAGAAGATCTAATAATCTGATTTTAAAATGGGCAGAGGATCTGAAAAGACATTTCTCAAAAGAAGATATTCAAATGGTAAACAGACATATGAAAAGGTGCTCAACATCATCGATCCTCAGAGAAATGCAAATCAAAACTACCATGAGATATCTCATCCCAGTTAAAATGGCTTTTATCCAAATAGAGCCAATAATAAGTGCTGACGAGAATATGGAGAAAAGGGAACCCTCATACACTGTTGCTGGGAAAGTAAATTAGTGCAACCACTATGGAGAACAGTTTGGAGGTTCCTCAAAAAACTAATCATGGAGCTACCATATTGTCCAACAATCCTACTGCTGGGTATATACCCAAAAGAAAGGAAATCAATATATCAAAGAGATACCTGCTTTCCATGTTTGTTACAGCTCTGTTCACAATAGACAAGATTTGAAGCAACCTAAGTGTCCATCAGCAGACAAATAGATTAAGAAAATGTGGTACTTATACACAATGGAGTACTATTCAACCAGTAAAAAAATGAGATCTGATCATTTTCAACAACATGGATGAAATTGGAGGTCATTATGTTAAGTGAAATAAGCCAGGCACAGCAAGAAAAACATTGTAGGTTTTCACTTATTTATTGGGTATAGAAATCAAAACAATTGATTCTATGGAGATAGAGAGTAAAAGGATGGTTACCAGAGGCTGGGACGGGTAATGGAAGGGTGGGAGGTAGGTGGGGATGCCTGTCTAATGGGTAGAAAAAAATAGTTAAAATGAATGAACAAGGCATAATATTTGGTAGTACAACAAGGTGACTACAGTCAATAATAATTTATTATGCATTTTAAAATAACTGAAAGAGTATAATTTCATTGCTCATAACACAAAAGATAAATGCTTGAAAGGATGAATATTCCATCTTCTATGATGTGATTATTATGTATTGCATGCTTGTATCAAAATAGCTCATGTATCCAATAAACATACACACCTACTATGTACCTCATGTAATTAAAAAAAATAAAATTCAACACACACTATGTGACAGGAAAATAAAAAAAAGAATACCAATCTCAGTAGATATACTAGAACTTGATGTCCCAACACAGTCTTCAGGTAATTTGCATCTTTCTCAAAAAGAGGAAGCAAATAATAGGCAGGAAGAGGTTTTTTATAAAATTAATTACTAAGCCAAATGATGTCTCAGATTGTATTTATTTATTTATTTATTTATTTATTTATTTATTTATTTATTTATTTTGCTTTCTAGAATATTATTAAGTGTTAAAATGAGTTCTTTGTTTTGTTGGTATTCACATATATTCATTTATTCTGTATCATTGTTCTTCATTGTTTCAGAATTTGGTAGACAGATTTGGTGAGATTCTTTCATCAAAATTTAGAATTTTTTCACGCTATAAATGTAGTTACAAAAATACTAAATATCTTATATATTATGTTAAGTCCTAGTTTTCTGCAGATTCTTAGTAATGTTATCTATTTTTTAAAAATCTCATGTCAAGACTGAATTTAAAAATATTTCATGTAATAAAATGGAATTTTTATATAAATCTTTTAGGAAGAGTAAGAATCTTCCTAAAAGATTCCTAAGATTAAGGAATCTTTTCTATAGCAATGTTTGAAGTTCCTCTTTCAACTTTAATTTATTCAAAAAATTTTAAATTCTTGATTAATATTTTTTATTGAAAAATCATAATGGTATGTATTTAAGGGATACAATGTGATGTTTTGATATATGAATACAATGTGGAATGCTTAAATCAAGCTAACTAACACATCTATCATTTCACTTATTCACCATTTTTTATGTGAGGGTGAGGCCATCATTTAACTCTGTACATTTGTGGGTTCAACTTTTTTATATTACACATGTAAGTGAGATCATGTGGTATTTGAACTTTTGTGCTTGACTTATTTCAGTTAGCATAATGTCCTTCAGATTTATCCTTGTCATGAATGACAGAATTTTCCCAATATTCTATAGTGTATATATACTACATTTCCTTCATCCATTCATCCATTGCTGAACACTTAGGTTCATTCTATATCTTGGCTATTGTGAATAATGCTTCTATGAACATGATAGTACAGATATCTCTTTGATATATTGATTTTGCTTCCTTTGGATATATACCCAGAGTGGTATTACTGGATCATGTGGCAGTTCCAGTTTTAGTTTCTTGAGGAAACTTTAGGCTGTTTACTATAATGGTACTAATTTACATTTCTACCCACAATGTATAAGAGTTCTGCATTAAGCCGTTCTTGCGTTGCTATAAAGAATACCCGAGATTGAGTAACTCATAAGAAAAAATATTTAATTGGATTATGGTTCTGCAGGTTGTACAGGAAGCATAGCAGCATCTGCTTCTGCAGAGGACTCAGGAAGCTTCCGATCATGTCAGAAGGCAAAAGGGGAGCAGGCATATCACATGGCAGGAACAGAAACAAGTGAAGTGGAAGGGAGAGATGCCACACACTTTTAAACAACCAGATCTTGCAAGAACTCACTCACTATTACAAAAAGAGTACCAAGCTATGTGAGATATGCCCCCATGACTCAAACATCTCCCACTAGTTCCCACTTCAGCTTTGGGGATTACAATTCAACATGTGATTTGGAAAAGGACAATTATCCAAATTACATCATTTCTTTTTCTCTGCATCCTCACCAATACTTATTATTTTTCATCTTTTTGGTAAGAGCCGTTCTAACAGATGTGAGGTGATATCTTATTGCAGTTCTAATTTTCATTTCCCTAATGATTAGTGATACTGAGCATTTTTCACATATGTGTATGTCTTCTTTGAGAACTGTCTATTCAGATCTTTTGCCAATGTTTTAATTAGGTTGTTGGCTTTCTTGCAATAGAGTTAATCTTATATGTAAGAAACACCCTAAAGACTCCACTAGAAAACTGTTAGAACTGATAAATGAAGTCAGTAAAGTTGAATTTTATTGTGTATTGAATAATACACAGTCAACATACAAAAATTTGTAGCATTTCTAGATATTAATAATGAATTATTCTTTAAAAATTAACAAAACAATTACATTTGCAATAGCAACAAAAAGTTAAATATTTAAGGTTAAATTTAATTGAATCAAGGAGGTGAAAGACCTGTATAGTATGCCATTGTTACTTGTAAATTCTGAATCCATGGATTCAACCGTAGATCAAAAATATTTTTTAAAAATTTACCTCTGTATTGAGCGTGTACAGGCTTTTTTTCTAAAAAACAATTTTATGATCAATTGTTTCCTAAACAACACAGTTCTAGCAATTATTTACATAGCTTTTTTTGGTATTAGGATCATAAGTAATCTAGAGATTATTTAAAGCATACGAGAAGATTGCATAGTTTACATGAAAATACTATTCCATTTTATATCAGGGACTTGAGCATTCATGGATTTTGGTATCTGTGGGAGGTCCTGGAGCCAATACCCCAAGGATACGAAGGAATGACTGTATACTGAAAACTACAAAACACTGGTTAAAGAAAGGCAAGAAAACACAAATAAATAGAAAGATAAACCACATTTGTGGACTGAAAGAATTAATATTCATAAAATGTTGATACTACTCAAACAATCTGCAAACTTATTGTAATCTCTATCAAAATTCCCACTCTTACAGAAATAGAAAAAAGTTCTTAAATTCACATAGAACCACAGGAGACTCTCAACAGCCAAAACAATCTCAAGCAAAAAGAACAGAATTGGAGGTGTCACATTCCCTGATTCCAAAACATATTATAAAGTAAGTGTGATCAAAAAAACAGACATATCAACCAATAGAACAGGATAGAGAACTCAGAATTAAACCCATGTTTAATCAATTGATTTGTGACAAAAGTGCCAAAAATGCATGTAGAGAAATGACAGTCTTGAATAAACAATGTTAAAAAAAAAACTGGGTATTTATATACAGAAGAATGAAATTGAAGCATTGCTTCACATCACATACAAAAATGAATTCAAAATAGACTAAAAAACATAGGACATGAAACTGTAAAACTACTACAAGAAAACATATGGAAGAAGCTCTTGCCATTGGTTTGGGCATTGTTGCAAAAATGACTAAATGTTACTAAACCTTTTATAGTTTTAAATTTTATGGCTATAAAAATGTTTTTTTTTTTTTTAGTTTTAAAAAAGTTATTTTATGTGCTGTCATTTATATTTATTTTTGTGAACGTCTTATTAAAATATTTGCCACTTGTTTTATTTTGTTTTATACCAACTAATTATTTTAGACTTTCTTACATTTTAAAGATTTAAATTAATTTTTATTTAAAATAAGAGTCTCAGTCTTTAACTCTATATTTTCTGGGATTTGAGTGTAATCTAAGGCCTCACAAAACTAGTTTTTAGCTGAAAAAAAATTGTTTTACATGTTTCACAAATATAAAGATGTGAATTAACTTAGACACAGGAATGAAGATTTTCCCCTGATTTCACAGTTTAGGAAATGTATATCAGTAATGTGCTTCCTTGTTTTCTCTACATAATAATATATTGCTATTCTTTCCAGTGTGGCATGAGGGAACTTAAGTGGTTTATAAATCTTTGTTTTATGTCATTTCCTATCATCAAAACTCTGTACACATTGTACCATTTCTAAACCATTTGTGTACCACTTAGGATTTGGCTTATTCAGCTACTTTGGAATTAGCTAGCTACTATGGCAAGAATTTATGTTGATAAAACTTGTGCTATTCATAGTTACATTTGTTTTATTAAAAGTATGAAATTATTTCTCAATAAGTTAATTTCATCCACAAAATTAAAACTATAAATTTGTTTCTTGTCTCTGAACCTTCATTCTAGAAATCACTCTTCTGTGAACTAAGTGCAGATCACAAAGATGTCCCTACCATCATATGCCCTCTCCATCACACTTAGCACCATATCTGTAACATAATGCTGAAATAGATCTTTAGGACGTTAATCCTCAATTATCTAAACACCTGCCATATTTCCAAATACATACCACTTATAAGGATTTTTAGAATAAATCTATGAAAAGATTCTACATTAATTCAACACAATATACACAAATCTAAGATAGTGAAACTCTCTGTTACCTCACTGTATACTCCTCCAATTTGGAGCATATAGTATTTTAGTGGGAGCTATTTCTCAAAAGCAGTGCTGTATGTATATGGCTCTGAACCTCCTAGTTCCCAGGTAACACTGTTTTGTCTATTTTAGTTATTTTGTTTCATTTGATGCATGTTAAGAGATGTTCTCCAGATGTTCACTATGCTGGCCAAATATATCTTATTTTTTTAATTCACTCTTTGAATAAATTCTAAGCTGAATATGTGGTGTGACATGGATCTGAGAGTACATAAAATAGAAAATTCCTAGATGGTAATCATTACTTTCCTAGTGTGATTTATAAAATTCCATACAACGAAATAACTAACATTAGAAACCATATAACTTTAAAAATAATATTTTATTGAGGGTATAGTGTTTTTTGGAAACATTTTACTGATGTTTTAGGAAAAGCAATTTAACAATTGGAGAAGTCGTAGGTTCGCTTTGCCTGTTGACACCCACCCACGTCACCTGGGGGCCTGAGGAGAATTATGCTCTGCTCATTGTGACCATGCATATTGCCTTGGAGCCTGGGGATTCATTCTGCCCCACCAACCACCACTGGCTGACAAGCACACCGTAATTCATGAATCTGAGGAGAGGACTGGCCTACTCACCACCAGTGCCCATGCACATCATCTACGGGCCCAGAATCAACCTGCCTCACTATGGGTGTCCACATGTACCATCAGAGGCATGAGGAAAGACCTGTATTGCCTTCCACTGCTGCCACATGTGCAAGTCATTGAGAAGCCTAGGGACTGACCTGCCCTACCTGCTACAGCCAACACTTTGTACCAATGGGGGAACTGAGGACAGGCCTGACACACTATTCACCTCTACTGCAAGTATCTGAGAGCAGCGTCCAGGAGTCTATAGATTGACCTGCCCTGATCACTATAGGTGGTGCCTGTGTACCCACTATCAGAAAGCCTAAGGACAGGCCCATCCTGAATTTTGCTGCTGCTGCTGCCACCACACATGTGCATTATTTGAAGGCCTGGGTGTTTGGAGGAGCGGAGGCAAGATGGTGCACTTCCGGGTTCTTCATCCCCACTCCCAACTTTTCCTGCGCTCCCGAAAATGCAGCCGGCAACCCAGGAAGGTGCAGACCAACTGGGCATGCGCCAGGTGACGTCAATCCGAAGAGACCAAGATTTACCTGGTCGCACCTGCAGAACGCCCCTGACACGCCCGTGCCCCACCTATTGCCCTCCCACTCCTAGAAAAGCCGCTCTCCGCCATTGAGCCACGCGGACTTCCCAGCTTCCCACTGCTGTCGGGACTGTTGGAACTCCATCCCAGAGCTTGGGGGCGGGGGGGGAACTCTGCCGGCCTTCTTTGCCCGAGGCCGACAGACTTCTTCTCCACACCTTAGGTTACTAAAATAAACTTGCAGTTTTGCTCCTGACCTTTGCCTACTCGCTGGTTCTTTTGTGCTCGCTCTGGTGGTCTTAGAAAAACAAGTCACTGGGGATCAACACACTCCATCCACTGCTGCCAGTGCCCACATGCACTATCCCAGGGACTTAGGCCTTCCCTACTTACTGCCACTACTGACAGCACATGAATATACCATCCAGGAGCCTGGAATTAAATGGCCCCACCCTCCATTTCCAACACTTATACACATCATCCAGGAGCCTTAGGTCTTCCCTACTTACTGCCAGCACATGAATATACCATCCAGGAACCTGGGGACTACATGGCCCCACCCTCCATTTCTGACACTTATGCACATCATCTAGGGGCCTTAGGACAGCCCTGCCCTCACTACTACTGCCATCACTGGTGCCTGAATACTGGCCTTCCTGGAGGCCACTGTCTCCATCAAAGTCTCACTACAGCCTCCATTAACGACCACTGTCTAAGTCACTGAGGAACTCACAGGAACCTCTGATGCTGATTGCAGCCAAAAAAAATCATGTGGAGACTACACTACTATGCTCATCCAGAATGAAAGCCATGTCACCTTTCTCAACCAACGCTGTAGAAGCATCTATAGGAAAAAGTATTTTCCTACAAAAGCCAATCCATAAAATAAACAAAAGAGACATACAACAAATGCACAGATATCAACTTAAGAACACAACAAACATCAAAAAAAAGCAAGGAAGAATAACATCTCCAAAGGAACATAGTCATTTTCTAGAAACAGATTCCAATGAAAAGAAAATTTATAAAATGGTTAAAAAAATCAAAATAATAATATTAAAGCAACTCAGTGAGATGCAAGAGGGCACAGATAAACAATACAAAGAAATCAGGAAAACGATCTGAATGACAAATTTAGCAAAGAGATAGATATCATAAGAAAGGACCAAACAGAAAGCCTGTAACTAAAGAATTCAATAAATAAATTGAAAAATACGATTAAGAGATTTAACAATATAGTAGATCAAGCAGAAGAAAGAATTTCTGAACTTGAAGACAAGTCTTTTGAAATAACACAGTTAAATTTAAAAAGAATGTAAGAGAATGAAGAAATTCTATGTGACATGTGAGATAATATAAAATGACTAAATAACTAAATTCAGGAAGTTCCAGAAGGAGAAATAAGGGCAAAGACATAGAAAACTTACTTACTAAAATAATAGCCGAAAACTTTTCAAGAGTCGCAAGTGATGTAAACATCTAGATATAGGAATCCTAAAGATACCTGAATAGTTTCAAACCAAAAATATACTCTCCAAGACATATTATAGTAAAACTGTCAAGTCAAAGAAAAAGAGAATGTTAAAAACAGCAGGAGAAAAGCATCAAGTCACATATGTGATAATCCCCATCAGACTAATAGTAGATTTCTCAGCAGCAGCCTTACAGATTAGGAGAAAATGGAATGACACATTCAAAGTACTGAAGAAAAACCCTATAAGAATATTATATCCAGCAAAGCTATCTTTCAAAAATGAGGAAGAAATAAACTATTTTCCAGAGAAGCAAAAGCTAGGAATTCATCACCACTAGACAGGCCCTACAGAAATGAATAAGAGAGTCCTACATCTGGAAACCAAAGGATGATATCTAAAATCATGAAAACACATACAATTATGTAATTTACTGTCAAATATATACTCAAACAAGAAAGAAGTTAAATGGTACCACTACAGAAAACCACCAAACTGCAATGATAATAAGAGGCTACAAAAGGAGAAAAGGATATATAAAACAACTAGAAAACAATTAAGAAAATAACAGGAATAAGTTCTCATCTATTAATATAATATCAAATGTCGACAGATTAAACTTCACACTTAAAAGGTTTATTAATGGAAAGAAAAACATAACTCAACTATATGCTACCTACAGGCAACTCACTTCGCCTGTAAAGACACTTATAGACTGAAGGTAAAAGGATAGAAAACAATGTCCCATACAAATGGAAACCATACGTGAGCAAGAGTAGCTATACTTACGTCAGTTAAAACACACTTTAAATCAAAAACTGTAAAAAGCCACAAAGAAGCTCATTATATAGGGATAACCAGATCAGTTCAAAAAAAGGATATAATAATTCTAAATATATGTGTACTCATCACCAGGACACCTAGATATATAAAGTAATTATTAGAGATAGACTCCAACACAGTAAGAGCTGGGGACTTAGGAACTCCTCTCTCAGCATTGGACAAAACATCTAGACAAAAAAGTCAACAAAGAAACGCTGAATTTAAACTGCTCTTTAGCCAAACCTAATGGACATTTACAGAACATTTCATTCAATAGCTTTGGAATAAACTTTCTTCTAATCAGCACATGGAACATTCTCCAGGATAGGCCACAAAACAAGTCTCAGCAAATTTTTTTACAAATCAAGATTATATCAATAATTTTCTGAAATCAATAAAATAAAACTAGAAATCAATAACAAGGGGAAAATTAGAATCTGCACAAACTTATGAAAATTAAACAAGATGTTTCTGACAAGTATTGGGTCAATGAAGAAATTCAGCAGAAAACCAAAAAGTTCCTTGAAACAAGTGAAGATGGAAACAAAACATACTAAAACTTGTGGGATACAGCAAAAGCATTGGTAAGAGTGAAGTTTATAGCAACACCTACAACAGAAAAGTAGAAAGATTTGAAATAAACAACTTAACAAGTTGTTTCTTCAAGCTGTTTCTACAGCTTGAGGAACTGGAAACAAGAACGAACCAAACCCAAAATGCATGCAAGGAAAGATATCATGATCAGAACAGATATAGACAAAATAGGGACTAAGAAATTACAAAAGATTAAAAAAGTAAAGGCTTGTTTTTTTAAATAGATAAACAAAATCACCATGCTAGCTAGACTAACCAAGAAAAAAGACAGAAGTGCCAAATATATAAAATCAGATATGAAAAAGGAGACATTATAACTGAAACCAAACAAATGCAAGGGATCAGTAGAAACTGTTATGAAAAACTTATACACTAACAAATTGCAGAACCTAGAGGAAATTTGAACACATACAATCTCAAAAAATTGAATGAAGAATAAATAGAAAACATGAACAGACCAAAAATGAGTAACCATTGAGTCAGTAATAAAAAGTCTCCCCTCACTTCTCCCCACAAAAGCCCAGAAACCATATTGCTTTACTGTGTATTCCATCATACTTGTAAAGAACCAATACCAATTCTTCTCAAACAAAGAAAAATTCTTCCTAATTCATTCTACGGGGCTGGTATTACCCTGATAGCAAATCCAGACAAGGACACGACAACAACAACAAAAAGAAAAATTACAGGCCAATTTTACTGATTAAGATAGATAAAAAATCTTAAACAAAATGCTAGCAAACCAAGTGCAATAACACAGTAAAAACATCATTGACCAAGATCAAGTGGTATTCATTCCAAGGATGCAAGGATGGTCTAGCATACACAAATTAGCAAACAAATTATTAAAATTTGTATTAAGAAATTATAAATAATCAATAAGACCAAAAGCTATTATTTGGTAAAACAAAACAAAAACAAAAACAGAAAACAATGAAATTGGTATTTCTTCACCAAATACGAAATTAGTGGTGCTTGCAGCTAATATGGCAAAAAGTGAACTAGTATTTTAAATTTGCAAGAAGTTTTCATAAACCAATTAAAAAATAGAAAACCATAATGGAAAAAATGGCCCTAAAATATGAATATTTCACAAAAGTTAAAAAAAAGAAACAAGTGGTCAATGAATATAAAAATTAATTAATCTCAAAATTATTAAAGCAAGAGAATCAAAATGAGGAAATATTAGCCCGCCCCACCAACAATGACTACTAAGGGTTATGAAGACCATTGCCCCTCTTTCCTTTTGTTGAAGCTACAAAATAGCTGAGCACTTTTAGAGGATATTTGGTAAAAGCACTTCTGTCAGGATAAAGGGGGCAGGAGAAAATGTCTTTCTCTTTGTATAAAGATTCAAAAATAAAAAACTTAAAAATTACAGAAAAATTTATATTTTAATTTTCCTAAATGTAACTACACTTATATTTGACATAGAAAATCCACTCATACAAATGTATGTAATTATGATATATTTGCATAAGTACACAAACATATATGGATGAGGCTCTTATTTCAGCATTAATTGAGCATAGAAATAATCATAATGTTCATCAAAAATCACACTCCCAAATAACCCATGATATAATCATAAAAAAATCCTACACAACATTTAAACAAGGAAATAGAACCTCACACTCATCAAGATGACTAACATAAAAATAGTAGAAAATAATAATTGTTGGTGGGGTTGTGGAAAATAAAATGGTGCGGCTGTGATGAAAAACAGTACTGCAATTCCTCAAAAAATTAAAAATTATAATTATCGTGTGATCCAGCAAGTCTCTCTAGGTGTATTCCTAAATAATGAAAAGCAGGGTCTCAAAAAGATATTTATTCATTCATGTTCACAGCATCATTATTCACAATAGCCAAAAGGTAAAAACAACCCCAGTGTTCATTGATGAATAATTGAGAAAACAAAATGTGCTATATATGTATAACGGAATGTCATTCAGCCTCAAAAAAGAAGTAAATTTTTACATGTAGTACAACGTAGATGAACATCAAACACATTATGCTGTAGTGAAATAAATAAACCAGTCACAAAAGACTACTGTTTGATTCATCTAGGTATGTAGGGTACTCAAATTCAGACAAAACAGAAAGTAGAATTGTGATTTCCTTGAGGGGTTTTAAAATGGGGAGTAATTGTTTAAAGGATATTAACGTTTAGTATTACAATTTGAAAAAGTTCTGGGATTCATTGCTTAATGTGAATGAATTTAACAATACTAAGTGTACACTTCAAAATAGTTAAGATGATAAATTTTATGTTATGTGTGTTTTATACAGTTTAACAAAAAAGGAGGTAAATTTATCTTAAACATGTCAAATCTACTAATATGTGTGCAAAATATCTTAGCAGGTGCAATACTGACAGCTATAGCCCAAATGAAATATATAAAAAAAAAATTGACAAGACTTTGTGCTTTGAAATATTTATGAAATTCTTGTCATTCTCTCAGTTCAAATGAAGGTCAGGAAAAAGTATTTATGTAGGGGTTTAGGTGACGGTATAAAACGGCTTGCTCTTTTTATAAATATTTCAAAAAGATAAGTTAAAAAATCATTATAGAATGATTGTCTACTGAATAATGTCTAAGAGGAAAGATACATTTAACTTTTTAAAATAGAAGTTTCCCAGGACAGGTGAAGCAGACGGTCTGGACAGAAAAAAAAAAAAAAAAAAAAAAAAAAAAAAATGCTCTTTTACTGCAAGGAATTTCATACATGTAGCGTTCATCCTGGCACATTCACGCGGAGCCCTCAGCTGTGACTGGCTATCTGGTATGAAAGTGTAATATTGCCTACTCATTGAATCTGTTGCACTAAAACAGACTTACATTAACAAAGAAAATTTGTCAAGATTCACTCAGTTGTAAATAACAGAAATCCCATATGCCTTAGAAATAAGTATCTGAGAAAATCTCCATTCCTCATTTGGGCCTAGGCTAAATAAACTAATGAAAACAACGACAAAATTCATCTTGGTATGAAACTTCTTTTCATTTTTACTGAAGTGCTCGCAAGAGTTAAATCCACAAACCATAGCTGTAAAGGTGATGGGTACAATTTAAGGCTAATTCAGTTGTTTTAATGTAGGTAACATTGAATGTCAATGTATAACAGGTTTTATCCATAAATTTGCAAAATATTGGTGGTCACATTTTGCCTAGAGATTCCCAAATCCTGTCAGCCTGGCAACTGTGAAGGTAGGATCTAAATCCTTTAATTGCTTTTTAAATTTAGATTCAGAGGATACATGGGCAGGTTTTTAAAATGTGTATATTGCATATGGTGAGGTTTGAACATTGTACACAATAAGTAATTTTTTAACCCTCACCACCCCCCACCACCTTCCCTGTTTTTGGAGTTCCCAGTGTATATTGTTACCATTTTATGTGCATATGTACCCATTATTTAGATCCCACTTAAAGAGAGAATATTAAATATTTAATTTTCTGTTTCTGAGTTATTTTACTTAGTTTAATGACCTCCAGTTCAATCCACATTGGGGGAAATAACATAATCCCCCCCCCTTTTTTGGTTTCACAATATTCCATGGTGTACATATAGACATTTTCTTTATGCAATCCACCGTCGATGGCACTTAATTTGATTCTACGATTTTGCTATTGTGAATAGTGCTGCAATAAACATATGTGTGCAGGTAACTTCTTTTTTTTTTTGAGACAGAATCTCACTTTGTCACCTAGTCTGGAGTATAGTGGCATGATCTCGACTCACTGCAGCCACCGCCTCCCAGGTTCAAGCGATTCATCTGCCTCAGCCTCCAGAGTACCTGGGATTACAGGCACGCCCACACCCAGGTAATTTTTGTATTTTTAGTAGAAATGGGTTCCACCATGTTGGCCAGGCTGGTCTTGAACTCCTGACCTCAGGTGATCCTCCCACCTTGGCCTCCCAAAGTGCTGGGATTACAAGCATGAGCCACCACTCCTAGTCATGTGTCTTTTTTATATAATAGTTTTTCTTTTCTTTTGGATTGAAACCCATTAGTGGGATTGCTGGTGAACACATGGACACAGGGAAGAGAACAACACACACTGGACCTGTCAGGGGAAAAGAGGGTTAGGGAGAGCATTAGGAAAAATGGTTAATGCATGCTGAGCTTAATGCCTAGGTGACAGGTTGATATGTGCAGCAAACCACCATGGCACACATTTACCTATGAAATAAACCTGCACATCCTACTCATGTACCCTCAAACTTAAAATAAAAATAATTTTTAAAAATATGGCAGAGGATATGAAAAGATGTTATTCAAAATAGGACATATAAATGACCAACCGGTATATTTAAAAAATTTCCACATCACTAATCATCAGAGAAGTGCAAATTGAAACCACATTGAGATACCATGTTATACCAGTCAGTATGACTATCACAAAAAAGTCAAAAACAACAGATGTTGGCATGGATGCAGAGAAAGGAGAACCCTTATACACTGTTGGTAAGAATGTAAATTAGTACAACCTCTATGGAAAAGAGTATACAGAATTCTCAAAGAACTGAAAATAGAACTATATTTGACCCAGCGATCCCACTAATGGGTTTCAATCCAAAAGAAAAGTAAAACTATTATATAAAAAAGACACATGACTAGGAGTGGTGGCTCATGCTTATAATCCCAGCACTTTGGGAGGCCAAGGTGGGAGGATCACCTGAGGTCAGGAGTTCAAGACCAGCCTGGCCAACATGTTGGAACCCATTTCTACTAAAAATACAAAAGTTACCTGGGTGTGGGCGTGCCTGTAATCCCAGGTACTCTGGAGGCTGAGGCAGATGAATCACTTGAACCTGGGAGGCGGTGGCTGCAGTGAGTCGAGATCGTGCCACTATACTCCAGACTAGGTGACAAAGTGAGATTCTGTCTCAAAAAAAAAAAAAAAAAGTTACCTGCACACATAATGTTTCCAAGCCCCTTTATGCATCCAACACAACCTGTTATCAGACCTGCCCCTGGAGCACCTACTACCCCATCAGTGTAATCATACCCTACAACTTCAAGCCCCAACTGATCATAGTAACTTCCGAGTCACTCAAACAGCTCCATTTGGATGGCTTGTCCACTTCTCAGGGCCCCCCAAAATCATCACCTCCTCCCTGCTTAACAAACAGTCCAGGTTTTGTAATGGCAGACATACGCCCCACGTGACCATTCACCCCTGGATCCCCTGCAACAGCACCCCCACCACTAGTGAATGCCTTCTCATCCCCTCTTTCAATCACTCTCTCGAATGTTTCCTAATAGATACAAAATGGTTTTTTCTCCAGTGGGAAAATAGAACACAGGGAGCCACTCAGTTTGCTCCCAATGCCCCTTTCCAGCCTCTCACCAGAGCTACCTTGGCAAGTACTCTAGGAGTATGGGAAAATGAAAACAACAAACTCACACACCTTTTTAACATACACAACCAGTCCTGCCTACCCAGCCAAGGTATATTCTTCTTATGTGGAACATCGACCTATATCTGCCTGCCCACTAACTGGACAGGCACCTGCACCTTCGTTTTTCTAAGTCCAAACATTAACACTGCCCCAGGAAATCAGACCCTATAAGTAGCCCTCAAAGCTCAAGTCTGTCAGCACAGAGCCATACAACTAATACCCCCACTTGTAGGGTTAGGAATGGCTACTGCTACAGGAACTGGAATAGCCAGTTTATCTACTTCATTATCCTGCTACCACATACTCTCAAAGGATTTCTCAGACAGTTTGCAAGAAATAACGAAATCTACCCTTACTCTGCAATCCCAAATAGACTCTTTGGCAGCAGTGACTCTCCAAAACCACAGAGGCCTACACCCCTTCACTGCTGAGAAAGCAGGACTCTGAACCTTCTTAGGGGAAGAAATTGTTTTTACACTAACCAGTCAAGGATAGTACGAGATGCCGCCCGGCATTTATAGGAAAAGGCTTCTGAAATCAGACAATGCCTTTCAAACTCTTATACCAACCTGTGGAGTTGGGCGACATGGCTTCTCCCCTTTCTAGGTCCTGTGGCAGCCATCTTGCTGTTACTCGCCTTTGGGCCCTTTATTTTTAACTTCCTTGTCAAATTTGTTTCCTGTAGAATTGAGGCCATCAAGCTACAGATGGTCTTACAAATAGAACCTCAAATGAGCTCAACTAACAACTTCTACCAAGGACCACTTGACCAACCCCCTGGCCCTTTCACTGGCCTAAAGAGCTCCCCTCTGGAGGACACTACAACTGCAGGGCCCCTTCTTCACCCCTATCCAGCAGGAATTAGCTAGAGTGGACATTGCCCAATTCCCAACAGCAGTTGGGATGTCCTGTTTACAGGAGGGATTGAGAGGTGAAGCCAGCTGGGCTTCTGGGTCAGCTGGGGACTTGGAGAACTTTTCTGTCTAGCTAAATGATAGTAAATGCACCAATCAACACTCTATAAAAATGCACCAATCAATGCTCTGTGTCTAGCTAAAGGTTTGTAAATGCACCAATTGGCACTCTGTATAAATGGACTAATCAGCACTCTGTAAAATGGACCAATCAGCCAGACATGGGCAGGGTCAAATAAGGGAATAAAAGCTGGCCACCACAGCCAGCACCAGCAACCTGGTTGGGTCCCCTTCAACACTGTGGAAGCTTTGTTTTTTCACTCTTCATAATAAATTTTGCTGCTGCTCACTCTTTGGGTCCATACTACCTTTATGAGCTGTAACAATCATGGTGAAGGTCTGCGACTTCACTTCTAAAGTCAGTGAGACCACGAACCCACCGGGAGGAACAACAACTCCAGACCACCCTTAAGAACTGTAACACTCACTGCAAAGGTCTGCGGCTACATTCCTGAAGTCAGCCAGACCGCAAACCCATCGGAAGGAAGAAACTCCAGACACATCTGAACATCTGAAGGAACAAACTCTGGACACACCATCTTTAAGAACTGTAACACTCACCACGAGGGTCTGCAGCTTCATTCTTGAAGTCAGCGAGACCAAGAACCCACCGGAAGGAACCCAATTCCAGACTCACTATCCTGTGATCTCTTGCCAAGTCTGCTGGAGAAAGGAAAGCTGGTTCAGGCTGGACCAGGCAAGCTGGCAACCAGGCTCTCCATGGCAGTTCAAACAGTGGCCTTGGTTGGGATCTAGGGGAAGTTCTCAGGCAACCCACCAGAGGTGGGGTGGAGGCACCTCTGCTGCTCCACAGAGTTAACTCAGGTGAAGAAGGGTGGCTGGGGTTTTTAGCCCAACAGTTTGCCATGGGACGAAACAGCTCTCACTATTCTGACCTAGCAGGTCTCCTTTTGGCATCTGGTCCCCAGCAGTGGGTCCAACCAGTTAGGCTAGTCCCAAGCCATCTATGCCCACATCACAAGGCCTTCCAGTTGTTCCAGACTATGAGACTCTCTGTGGAACAAACCACAGCTATCAGGCCACACCCCTCTCTGTCCAGACTCGGAAAAAAAAGACCTAAATTCTTTTTTTTTTTTTGAGACGGAGTCTCACTCTGTCGCCCAGGCTGGAGTGCAGTGGCCAGATCTCAGCTCACTGCAAGCTCCGCCTCCCGGGTTTACGCCATTCTCCTGCCTCAGCCTCTGGAGTAGCTGGGACTACAGGCGCCCGCCACCTCGCCCAGCTAGTTTTCTGTATTTCTTTAGTAGAGACGGGGTTTCACCCTGTTAGCCAGGATGGTCTCCATCTCCATCACCTCGTGATCCGCCTGCCTCGGCCTCCCAAAGTGCTGGGATTACAGGCTTGAGCCACCGCGCCCGGCCCTAAATTCTTGAATGCTATCTTTGGGACCAGGTTCCATGTCCCAAAATGCCCTCTTTCCCTGAAAAGAGCCGGGGGAGGTTGGGACCTCTTTTTTGAGCAATCGCGAGCATCACAAGAGACACATTCTGATTCAGGTCATTACTGATGCACCTGCTAAGACCTGCAGGCAGAGCAGTTGTTCCTCTTCTGACAGCAAAGAATAAGGGTTGTTTCAAAGATAATGGGGATGTATAAGCTCTTGTGACTTAATTAATTCACACTTTCCTGCTCCACTGTTGACAAAATTCAAACCAGACAAGAATATGCTTCTTTGCCTAGGGTTCCCCATCATAATCTTTCACAATAAATCTTGGAAAGGAAGGAGGCAGCCTTATAGATGGCATGTGTTTTACCAGACTCTAATTCTGTGACTGTCAAAGACTCATCCATGTGTTAAGGAAAGAACTGCTCTAGTTCCAATTATAAACTAATACATTCACTGAAACTGACAATCCAACAACAACAAAAAAAACCCCAAATACATGCTCATTTCTATATAAAAACATATGTAGGGTCGGACGTGGTGGCTCACGCCTGTAATCCCAGCACTTTGGGAGGCCGAGGCGGGCGGATCACGAGGTCAGGAGATTGAGACCATCCTGGCTAACACGGAAAAACCCCGTCTCTACTAAACACACACACACACACAACACAAATTAAAAATCATATGTAGACACGATTATGTGACCAAGAGATAAAATGATAAACATGAATTTAGATAATGTCATAAAAATGACAAATTAACATTCTTTGTAAATAAGAAAACAAATAGCCTTAATAAAATGTTAGTATTTTCATCAAAACCAGTTTGAGTTTATTTCAAGAATGCAGAGCTGGATTTTTATTTGAAAGTAAATTAATATAAATGTATACATGAATGAGAAAAAATAACGTCATTTCAATAGATGAAGACAGCACATTTGATAACATTCAACACACACTTTTTCTAAACACTCTCAGGAAACTGGAAATAGTAGGTCATTTAATTAATGTCACAAATTATATCTATGAAATATCAACAGCAACATTATCATAAGGGTGAAATATTGAATTCTTTCTCTGAAGAATGTCTGCTCTTGCCATTCTATTAAATGTTGTATTCAAAGTTATATCCTAATTAATAAGTGAAAAGCAAAGTTAGCATCTTTTTATACACAGACTATGTATGCACTGTTGCACAAGAAAATTTTGGGGAATTTTTCACTCCCCCTTGCTCATCAAATGTACTAGAATTAGTAGAATTAGCACGCTCATAAGATAAAAGGTAAATAAACAATAATCAATTTTATTTTTGTATTCTAAAAAATGCAAATAATTTTTAAAATGCCACTTTTAAAGCATATCAAAAACATAAAATTCTAAGATATGATTTACAAGGTGTGTGCAAAACTTGTACACTGAAAATGAATGAAACATTATTTTCATATTCATGTAAATATTCAAATCAATCCAAATTAATTTTTTTCTTTCCTTTATTCATTTATTTTATAAATGAAAACTAAATCATATAACAAAAAATTCTACATAACATAAAAATTCCCAATTTTAAAGTGTATACTTCAGTTTTTTTTCTTATATTCACATGGAGGTGCAACCATCACCACCATACAATTCCAAAACATTTTCATAACCCCTCAGAAACATCCTATACCTGTTAGTAGTCACTCCCAGTTCCTTTCTTCTCCCAGTCTCTGGCAACCGCAAATCTACTTTGTCTCTATAAAGTTGCCTATTCTGAACATTTTATATAAATAGAATTATGCACTATGTGTCCTTTTGTGTCTGATTTCTTTCACTTAGCATAATTTTTGTGAAGGTTTATCAATTCCTCTTTATGGTGGAAAATATTCCATTGAATGGATGGCCTACATTTTGTTTAGCCATCATTCATTCATTTAGCCATATTTCAAAGTGTGGCAAAATGCATAAAACTTAAAATGTGCCGTTTTTCAAGTGTACTGTTCAATAGCATTAAGTATATTTATATTTTTGTGCAAGCATCACCATCATTCATCTACAGAACTCTTCTCATTTTGAAAACTAAAATTCTAAAGCTATTCAACAGGTTTTTCAGTACATTTTCTCAAGCATATTCTACAATATGTGCGCCAATGTATAGTACCAATAATCATTCAAATATTCATAAAATACAGTATCAATGTTGGAAGAACTATATTGCCTGATTTCAGGAGTTATTATAAAGCTATAGTCATGAAGAGAGTATATTTTTGGCATAATAGTAAACAAATAGTTCAATAAAATAAATAGGGATTTTATAAATGTAAACATTTTTGGCTTAGGCATCAATTCAGAAGAGAAAGAAAAGTCTTTTTAACACATGGTCCTTTAAAAACAAACAAAAAATTAATGGGGAAAAACTGCTAGTCTACTCCTACTTCACACTACACATAAATAGTAATTTTAAAAGGATCAGTTATAAATTCAAGAATCATATATGATGTTAGAAATCAATAGTGATAGAACTGAATTGATGATAGGCAATAGAGATTGAAAATAAGGAAAGGGAATTTCCTGGTGTGATAGAAAAGTTATCTATCTTAAACAATTACTTTAGTATATGTATTTGTCAAAATTTATCAGAATAGACATTTGCAATTCTTGCTTTTCTTTGTAGGTACATTTTATCTCAATAAGTCAAAAACTAAAGCGCTAATTTTGCAAACTTTCATTTGCATAACACCCACGAGTAATCTTGACATATCCAAAATAAATGAAAAATATTTTTTTGCAATTAAAGTATGCCTTAACTTAATGAAAATATAAACGTCCCTTGTAGTTAGCCAAAAAGGAAAAAAAAAGAACTAAAAAATGATCTCTCAAGAATTGAATAATTGACCTCCAAAAAATGTCAATTATTTAAAATAAAAAATATTGCCATGTCCTTGGATACAATTATGTCTATGTCACATTAAAACATCCAAGAAGAAAGTGAAAAATTCAAGCATGCAGATTTTTTCATTCAGGCCAACCAATATTCTGTTGCTTTCAACTCTAAAGATAGAAGTCTTTGTATAAAGTTGAGTGTAGTTAGAATGACTGATAGAAGTCTTTGTATAAAGTTGAGTGTAGTTAGAATGACTATGTTAGACAAAGACGAAAGGTGATGCTAGAGATAAAATTAAAATTAAATACTGGTGAAAGTTAGCTTGGAAAATATTGTATATTTCTGAAGTACAAGCATCTAAAATTTTTTTGTTAGAATTAAAATTGAAACGAATGATGTTTATGACTGAAGCTCTACTACTTATTTTTTCCCAGTTTGTGTTTAGTAATTCATACATTTTCTGAAAGTTTATGAGATTCTATTTTTAAGTACGTTTATATGAAAAAGAATCATGATAAAAGCCATAAAATGTATTACCAAGTAACTATCAGACCATGGACAAACTACACTTTCTATATTTACTTTCTTACCTGTATAAGAAAGCTTACCCTGATTCTCCCACAATATGAAACTATGAGGCTCAACTGTCAGTGTGTGAATAAAGTTTAAAAACTATAAAATGTCATGCTCACTACATGTGCCATTTTAAATATTATCATTACATAGTTTTCAGGTCTGAAAGATATTAATAGTATCCCATAAACCTGTTTTAGGGGAATATTTATCTTTTTTAACTATTATTTTTCTCTATTTTATATTTATCATTTTTTGTTTTGCCTGAAAATATTTTTGGTAAACTCCTCTAGATTCAAATAGAGACTTAGCATGTTGCTCCAAATCTTTGGTTGGCCTAATCTTTTATATTTATTTTGAGACATGAAGCAGAACATTTTATTTTTCATAAAAATCTATGCTCACTCAGAATCTTTTTGATGTTCAGGGTAAATATAGATGGATCAAACAGCTTTACTTTGTAGACCACAGTTAGCATTATCTTTGGTTGGGTTGTAAAAGGAAGAATGGACACTAAGCAGAGAGGAAGTATTAACATTTTGTTTATGAGGAGAGGCTCAGAGGCCAGTCTATTGGGTTGAGGTTATTACTCTGCCAGTTTACCAGCAACTTGATTTTGAGAAGGAACCTAAGCTCACTGTGAATTCATTTTCTCATCTTTAAATATCTAACTTTAATTTCATCGATTTCATAGTTTAGCTCTGCAAATTAAACATTAGTATATTTAAAATGCTTTAAAAAGGGTAAAAATATAACATATAATCATTATTCTTTTATTAAAAATAAACATCATTAGTATCAGGCATCTTAAAAGTCTATAAGTTAAAAATAAATTGCATGTAGGAAGAAATGATCCATAAAAGGAAGTTAGATTCTGGAAGAAACTTTATATTATTATAATTGACTGAGATCTAGGAGCTTTAATGTGGCACTTAATTAAAAAGTAACAGGGTCTGGCTGCACATTTCTAGTCCAAATCATCTTTGAGGATTATTGGAAGCAATCTGGCATTAATAACTGACTTGATATTTTTCTTTTTAGTGGTTTGGCCTCAATTATATGTGAAATTAAGTAAATCTGTAAATCAGTCTTAACACTCAATTAAATTGTTAGAGGAAAAGGTGTTAATTTTTATGTTTTTATATTTCAGAGCTACTAATCAATTAACATCTTTTTCTCTTAAAAGCCATTTTAAAGAGAGGCTTCAATAAAGCAAATAATATATGGAAATATCAAATCTTCACTTCATATTCTCAGCTTAAAAGTTTAAAAAATGATAGAACATGATACATTGCACCTTTAAATATCTTCTTTTCCTGAAGATGGGGGATGCTGGTTCAAAGGCTATATATGATTTGAAGACATCATTGATCAAGGGGTGGACATTGACTTAAGAGATGATCGTTGTATGAGAGTATTAGGTTCAATACTTATGTTGCTTTTTGTTTCTTCCATCTCACTTTTTTCTAGTGATAAATGACAAGATTTTGGTTATAAGGGAAGTGTATGTGTGTGTTTCATATATATAATATAGATAGATATACATATAGATAGATATAGCTATAAAATGTGATAATCTCAGCTAAATAATACATAGAAAATTGTAGGATTTACTTGAGTGTACTGAGAAATTACTTTGGCAAGCAGAACATAATCTTTCTTGATGACAGTGCTGCCTTTACTTGTACTTATTTCTTTCTTATATTAAAATGTGTTTGAGATGGCATGGCCAGTGTATTATCAGGTATGATTTATAAAATAGATTACCTTTTTATTTTCTGGGCCATGAAATTTTAATTATTTTATAATGCTATTATGTACTATTTCTTTCATGTGGTTCTGAAACACAATTCTTCAAAATAAATTCCATTTACTGATATATACACTATTGATGTACATATGTACACAGAAATTATCATATAGTGCTGCAATTAAATCAATTTAGTAAACTGTCTTTTGGTGATACTTTAATAGTTGAGCAACTGTGCTCCTCCTGTGTGGTCTACAGTACATAGGTATAACTTTGTAAGAGCGGCTGTGAAAACAGACTGCCTTCCTTATGTTTAGATACCTATCTGGGATCATTGAATAATGGAGGAAATAAAAACTCCAAAATGTAATAAGGCTAGAAAATATACACTAGGTGTATTTCTCCTTAATCCTTCTAAGAAAACGCATCTTGTACACTTCTTTTTTTCCAATGTATATTTAATATATCGACATCTCTTAGAAACAATATACATTGCCTATCATGTTTCAATACCCAAACCTACTCTTTTATGGCTTTAAACACAAGTGATACAATGCTGTAACTTCAGAAAGTGAATTGTAAAAGGATAATTCTACTATATAAGAACACTCATTTATGAGATCTTTTTTAAAACTTGGATTGTCAGAAAGCATTATGGAGGTGGTCTGGCATTTTGATTTAATCAAATATTTCTTTTATTGAATCCCCTTAACTATGCTGAATGAATCCATTGGAATTATGTTTAAAATATGGTAAAAATGAGTCAAGTTCACTCAGTAATGTGTTTAGGTAGACTTTAGAAGGGGTAGGAAAGAAAAATTAATACATACATATGTGATAGAAATCTTGTTTCATATCATTTAAATTAAAGAAGAAAATGACAATATCTGCTACATCATTTTGGATTTAGAATAAGAAATAGTTGGTAGAAATTTTTACTTTATGGCCAAAACCCCTATATTTGAGGAACACAAATTAACATTTTTTGAAATATTTAAAGATAACTTTGTTTATTAGGAAATTAAAGACAACAATACCTTTAAAGCAGAATATGTGTTGCATAAACCTAAATCTAAATTAATTCAGACTCTTCTAAGAGAAAAATAATAGAAAAATGTGGCTTTGTGCTTTGAGTTTTCTTGTATTAGTGAGTAGTATCTTGATAATTCACAGATTTCTTTCTAATTGACATGTTTTAGTTGGATACTAGATACATTTTTGGAAATTATAAGAGCTATGATATATTGAAAAAATAAAATACATTTTAAAATACAGTTATGAACTTGGGAATAAATAGTTTATAATATGATAGAAAATGTTTAGGCAAGTTCTTGGGTACTGATATAAACTACAGTTTTGGTAGGAAATTAACTGTTGGCTAGCCAGTGCAGAAAAAAAATCAGGGAGAAAAGTCTAACGTAAAATACCTGGAAGATAGGTTTGGCAGGAAGTTATGCTAAAAGCAAACAACAACAGCCTTTTGGTGATAGGAGAATTAAGTTTAGGAACAAAATAAAACGTCCATGACTAATGGAAGCATAAAAAATCAAATATAGGCAATCCAGATCTGAGGAGGCAGAGCAAGATGGCTGAAAAAAACTCTCCGGTGATCATTCCCCAAACAGAACATCAAATTGAACAACTATCCATTAAAAAAGTCACCTTTATAAGAACCAAAAATCAAGTAAGTCATCACAGTACCTGGTTTTAATAACATTTTAAGGAAAGAGGTACTGAAGAGGATAAAAAGACAGCCTTGAATTGCCTACATCACCCCTCCTCTATCCCCTGGCAATACCATGTGTGTTTGGGGGAGGGATAGTGCAATAATATGGGACTCCAGATTGGCACTCAGTGTTGCCCTGTCACTGTGGAAAGCAAATAGGGCAGAATTTTGCCCTATTACCTAGAGAGGGAGCACTTATATCAGCCCTAGCCAGAGGGGAATCATCTATCCCAGCAGTCAGAACCTGAGTTCTGGCTAGCCCCACTACTATAGGCTAGAGTTCTCTGGGGTCCTAGATAAATTTGAGTGGCAGTCTAGGCCACAAGGACAGCAATTCCAGGGCAAGTCTTGGGGCCATGCTCTGCTTGGAGCAAGTGGACTTGGGGTGCACACAACCTACTGAGACACAAGCTGGGGGACTAGAGGAGTGCTTATGTCGCCTCTCCTCCAATACCAGCCAGCACAGCTTGAAGCTCTGGGAGAGAAACTTTCTACTTAAAGAAAGGAGAAGGAAGAATAGAGAGACCTTTGTCTTGCAACTTGGAGACCAGTTCAGCCATAGTAAAATAAAGCATGAAACAGAGACATGTAGCTCTTATTCTAGGCCATAGTTCTTGGTTGACATTTCCAGACACACCTTAGGCCAGAAGGGAACCCACTGCCCTGAAGGGAAGGAACCAGTCCTAGCAGAATTTATTACCTGTTAACTTTAGCCTTTGGGCATTGAATAAATATCACTGATAGTCAGGCAGTAGTCACCATGGGTCTCAGGGAAGACCCAGTGCTTTGCTGCCTTCAGGTGTGACTCAGAGCATTCCCAGCTGTAGTGGGCACAGGGAGAGACTCCTTCCACTTGAGAAAAGGAGAAGGAAGAGTAAAAATGACTTTACCATGCAACTTGCATACCAGCTCAGCCACAGTAGAATAAAGCACCAAGTAGATTACGAAAATTCCCAACTCCAGGCCCTAGCTTCTGGATGACATTTCTAGACCCCACCTGGCCAGAAGGGAATCTACTGCCCTGAAGGAAAAAAAACAAGCCTGGCAGAATTCTGACTTAAGAGCCCTTAACCTTTGAATAAATATCAGTGGTAGCCGGCAACAGTTGCCACAGGCCTTGGGTCAGATCCAGTACTGTGCTGGCTGCAGATGTGACCCAGCACAATTCCAATGGCAGTGGCCGTGGGAACACTTGCCTTATCCTGTCTCCAACTCCAAGAAGCTCAGCAGCAAGAGAGAGAGAGAGAGAGAGAGAGAGAGAGACTATTTAGAGCAAAGTAAAGAAAGGAAACAAGAGATCTTGCCTGGTAATACAGGGAAGTCTCGTGGACCTTACCCAAGATCACCAATGCATCTCTACAAATCTGTGAGAGTAACACCATTACAGAGTTGATGCTGTTCCCAATGCAGATATGGCTGCAGTGACCAGACTTAGATTACAACATTCAATTTTCTTTGAATACTTAGAAAGCCTTCTCAAGAAGGACAGGTACAAGAAAGTCCAGCCTGCAAAGAATAGAATAAATGTTTAATTCTTAAATGCCCAGACATTGATGAATATCCACAAGTATCAGGACTTTCTAGGAAAACATGACCTCACCAAACAAACTAAATAAGGAACAAGTAACCAATCTCAGAATGACAGAGATATGCAAGCTTTCAGACAGAGAATTCAAAATAGCTGTTTTCAAGAAACTCAATTAAATTCAAGATAATATAGAGAAGGAATGTAGAACCTTGTCGGATAAATGAAGTGATTGAAATACATTTTTAAAATCAAGCAGAAATTCTGGAGCTAAAACATTCAATTGAAAAAAATAAGAATGCATTAGAGTCTCTCATTAGTATAATTAATCAAACATAAGAAATCATCAGTTAAAAATTTGAAAATACACAGGGAAATACATTTTTTTCATGAAAATACACAGGGAAGACAAAAGAAAAAACAGCAAAAGAGGTAGAAAATAGCCTCAAAAGGACCAATCTAAGAATTATTGACCTTAAAGAGGAGGTAGAGAAAGAGATTTGGGTAGAAAGTTATTCAAAGAGATAATAACAAAGAACTTTATAAACCCAGAAAGATATTGATATTCAAGTACAAGAAGTAATGAGCAACAAGTAGATTTAACACAAATAAGACTACCTTAAGACATTAAATAATCAAACTTCCAAAAGTCAAAGGTCAAAGATAAAGAAAGAATCCTAAAAGCAGAAAGAGAAAAGAAACAAGTAACATACAATAGAGCTCCAATACATCTGGTGCAGACTTCTTAGTGACACTTTACAGGGCAGGAGAAAGTGGCGTGACATATTTAAAGTGCTGAAGGAAAAAAAAAAAGTTATATCCTAAAATAGTACATTTAAGTTGTCATTAATTTAAACAATGGGTTATAAGATTTTATTTACAAGTCTCGTGGTAACCTCAAATCAAAAAATCTACAGTAGAAACACAAAAAAATAAAAAGCAAGAAATTAAAACACACTACCAAAGAAAACCACTTTCACACAAAGGAAGAGAGAAAGGAATGAAGGAAAGAAGGAAGGAAAAGAAGGCCACAGAACAAATGAAAAAAAAATGGCTATAGTAAATCCTTCCTTATCAATAATAAAATTCTCCAATCAAAACACTTAGAGTGGCTGAACAGATAAAGCAAACTCCAACTATCTTCTGCCTAGAAGAAATACACTTTATCCGTAAAGATACAAAACCACTAAAGTAAAGGTATAGGGAAACATATTAGATGCAAATGAAAACAAAAAAAGCAGTAGATATAATATCATATATAATAAATTTTAAGACAAAAAGCATAAAAAGAGACAAAAAGAAGGTTATTCTATAATGATAAATGGTCAATACAGCAAGAGAATATGACAATTTAAAAAATATATACACCTAACACTGGAGCACCAAGATGTATAAAGCAAATATTATTAGAGTTAAAGAGAGAGATGGATTCTAATAGAATAGTAGCTGGAAACATCAGCACCCTACTTTCAGCATTGTACAGATTAACCAGACATAAAAATAACACAGAAACATCAGACTTAATCTGCACTCTAGACCAAATGGACCTGATAGATATTCACAGAACATTTCATCCAAAGGCTGCAGAATACACATTCTTCTCCTCAACACATGGATCATTCTCAAGTAGTAGATTTTATGTTATTTCACAAAACAAGTCTTAAAAGATTGAAAAATAATTGAAAATCATGGCAAGCATCTTTTCTGACCAAAAGGAGTAAAACTAAAAATCAATAACAAGAGCAATTTTGGAAACTATAAAAACATGTGAAAATTAAATAATATGTTCCTGAATTTAAGCAGTATGCTATTCTTCTCTAAGGAGAAAAGAAAGCACTGTCATCTGAGTAATGCAAACTCTTTTTATTGTCAGGCCCAGAGAAGTATTAAAATGAGACTGCACTCATGTCCTACTCACCTGGCTTTGAGCTATGTATTCATCTCTTGAAACTGCTTGCTATTGCCACAAGTAGCTATAAATTAACGTATCAATGTGAAACATTATATCAGGAGAATGAAGAATGAAATCCAGCAAGTCCGTAAAGAAATTGAGGAAATGTTAAAATGTATTGAAACAATGGAAAATGTAAACATACCAAAACCTTTGGAATATAGCAAAAGCAATACTGAGAAGAAAGTTTATAGCGATAATAACCTGCATCAAAAAAGCATAAAAACTTTAAACAGCCTAATGATACATCTTAACTAGTGTAACAAGAGCAAACAAAACCCAAAATTAGCAGAAGAAAAGAAATAAAGAAGATCAGAGCAGAAATAAGTGGAATTGAAAACAAAAAATACAAAACATCAATTAGATGAAAAACTGATTTTTCAAGAAGTTAAACAACATTGACAAACTTTTAGCCAGACTATGAAAAAAAGAGAGGATCCATTCGGTATATGTGGCTGATTGGTTAAAATTTTAAAAATATACAAGAAAAGAGGATCCAAATGAATAAAATCAGAGATGAAAAAGGAGATATTACAGCTGACACTGAAGAAATTCAATGGATCATTAAAGACTACTAGCAACAAGTATATGCCAATAAATTGGAAAACCTAGAAGAAACTGATGAATTCCCAGACACATACAACCTAATGAGATTGAACTATGGAGGAATCCAAAAGCAGAATAGACCAATAACAAGAGACAAGAACAAAGCTATGATTAAAATGTCTTGCAGTAGATAAAAGCCCAGACCTAATGACTTCACTGCTGACTTTTATCAAACATTTAAAGAACTAATACCAAACATTTTCAAATTATTCCAAAAACAAACAAACAAACAAACAAAAAAACAAACAAACAAAAAAAACAGAAAAACAGAGGAGGAGGGAATACTTTCAAACTCATTCTACAAGGCCAGTACTACCTTAGTAGCAAAACCAAAGACACATCAAAAAAAAAGGAAACTACAGGCCAATATCTCTGATGAAATTTGATGCAGAGATGCTCACCAAAATACTAGCAAACTGAACTCAACAGAACACGTAAAATATCATCTGTTGTGAACAAGTGGAATTCATCAAAGGGATACAAGAATGGTTCGACATATACAAATCAATCAACATGGTACATCACAATCAACAGAATGGAGGAAAAAAAACATGTGATCATTTCAATTGATGCTGAAAAAAATTTGATAAAATGCAACATCCCTTCATGATAAAAACCCTGAAAAAAAATGGGGTTTAGAAGGGACATACCTCAGACCCACAGCTAGTATCATACTGAACAGGGAAAAATGAAAAGTCTTTCCTTTAAGACATGGAAAATGACAAGGATTCCCACTTTCACCACTATTATTCAACATCGTACAGGAAGTCCTAGCAAGAGTGATCAGACAAGAGAAAGACATACAGGGCATCCAAATTGGAAAGGAAGAAGTCAAATTATTCATGTTTGCAGATGGTATGATCTTATATTTGGAAGAACCTAAGGACTCCACACACACACACACACACACACAAAACTATTAGAACTGATAAACAAATCTGATACAAATACTGATACAAAATCAATATGCAAAAATGAATAGCAGTTCTATATGGCAACAGTGAACAACCTGAGAAAGAAATCAAGAAAGTAATCTCATTTACAATAGCTACAAAAAAAATTAAAATGACCCAGGAACAAATTTGACCAAAGAAGTGAAAGATCTCTATCATGAAAACTAAAACGTTGCTGAAAGAACTTGAAGATGACAGAGGCAAAATAAATAGAAAAATATTGCACGTTTTGTGATTGGAAGAATCCATATTGCTAAAATGTCCACAGTTCTCAAAGCTATCTACAGATTCAATGCAGTCCCTACCAAAATACCAATGACGTTCTTCACATAAATAGAAAAAAAAATTCTAAAATTTATATGGAACCACGAAAGACCCAGAGTAACTAAAACCATTCTGAGGAAAATGAGCAAGACTGGAAGAATCATGTTACCTGACTTCTCAAGGAATATTATAGAGCTATAATAAGTAAAATAGCATGGTAACAGTGTAAAAACAGACACACAGACCAATGGAACAGAATAAAGAACCCAGAAACACATTCTTACATCTACAGTGAATTCGTTTTTGACAAAGTTGGTGAGAACATATATTGGGGAAAGGACAATCTTTTCAACAAATTGTGCTGGGAAAACTGGATATCCATATGCAGAAGAATGAAACTAGACCACTATCTCTCACCATATGAAAAGATCAAATCAAAATGCATTGCAGACTTAAATCTAAGACCTCAAACTGTGAAACTACTAAACACTGGGGAAACTCTCCAGACACTGGACTGGGCAAAGATTTCTTGGGTAATACTGCATAAGCACAGGCAACCAAAAGAAAACTGGAAAAACAGGATCACATTAAGTTAGAAACCTAATGCACAGCAAAGGAAACAATCAGCAATGTGAATTAACAACCCACAGAATGGGAGAAAATGTTTGCAAACTATTCATTTGACAGGAGATTAATATTCAAAATATATAAGGAGCTCAAACAACTCAATAGGAAAAATCAAATAATCTGATTTAAAAATGAATAGACATTTCTCAAAAAAAGACAGACAAACGACAAATGGGTATATGAAAAGATGCTCAACATGATTGATCATCAGAAATGCAAATCAAAACTACAATGAGATATCATCTTACTCAGTTAAAATGGGTTTTATTCAAAATATAGGCAATAACAAATGCTGAGGATGTGGAGAAAAGGGAACTCTCATACGCTGTTGGTAGCAATGTGTAGTAGTACAACCACTGTGGTGAACAGTATGGAGATTCCTCAAAAAACTAAAAATAGAACTATCATATGATCCAGATATCCCATTTTTAGGTATATACCCAAAAGAAAGGAAATCAGTATGTTGAAGAGATATCTGAACTTCCATGTTTATTGCAGCACTATTCACAATAGCCAAAATTTGGAAGCAAGGTAAGTGTTCAACAAAGGAATTGATAAAGAAAATGTGGTAGATATACACAATAAAGTACTATTCTACCGTACAAAGAATGAGATTCTGACATTTGCAATAACATGAATGAAACTAGAGGTCATTATATTAAGTGAATTAAGCCAGGCACAGAAAGGCAAACTTTGCATGTTTTCACTCTTTTGTGGGTGCTACAAATTAAAACAATGGAACTTATGAAGATAGAGAGTAGAATACTAGCTAACCAGATGCTGGGACAGGTAGTTTGGAGGGGTGGAAGAAATGGAAATGGTTAATGAGAACAAAATTATAATTTGATAAAATGAGTAAGATCTGGCATTTGATCACACAACAAGGTGACTACAGTCAACGATAATTTATTGTACATTTAAAAATAACTAAAAGAGTATAATTGGAATGTTTGTAATACCAAGAAATAATAAATACTTGAAGTGATGGATACCCCCCTTAACGTGATGTGATTATTATGCAGTCTGCCTAGATGAGAATACTTCGTGTGCCCCATAAATACATAAACCTACTACATACTCATAGACATTAAAAATAAAATTTTAAAAATAGGTAATTCATAAAAAATTGGAGACAATGTCCTTCATACCATGGGAGTCAAGATATAATGAATTACTGATGATTTTAAAAACTTCTGCCTTATTTTTTCTTTTGTATCTTCTGTCTAATAAACAGCATGCCAGTCATTGAAAATAATTGGTAAAGTAGAAAGAATAATAGATAGAATGCCGAGGCTTTTAAGGTTGGGTAACTCTGAGTTTGCTTCCTTTTTCCACTGTGGGAATATAAACTGAGGCCAGTCATATTAAACTCTTTGATGATTACACCTAACTCAATTTTAACAGACACTTCATACATTTTATTTTCCTTCTACCTCCACACTCTCTAAGCAGATTTTTTAGGGTTTACAACCAACTCTGCTACCCTCATTAAACTATTTATGGTCAAGTTACTATGGGACTCTTAGCTTAAAGATTTAGAATTTACAAATAAGTGTGTTAAATTTATTCTCTGCCAATTGGCTTGAATAAGGCTATTTTCACTTTCTGTTTATTTTTCTGGAAAATAATTTCCCCTTTCCAGAAAGGAATATGTCACTTCATGTAGAACGAGGGAGGCAAACACTTCTTACATTTCTCGAGCAGGAGTATAAGTGCAAATAACTAATTTGCCCAGTCAGGAAAGTGAAATGCGTGATGTGGACAAGGTGGGCAAATGGAAACAGATGTGACTTAGCCAAATGTTGCTAATAAAATTGAGGGCTTGGTGTGGCCACATGCTCACAATTTTAAGGAAAGCTGGAATGCAGTTTTTTCAGTATAATACTCTGATTTTTGTTATATTAGATAATCTAACTATTTTCAAACAGTATGTGAGAGAAACAGAACTTGAGTTGTGTCAGCTAGTTCTTGCTTCTATTAAAAAATAGTCACCAGCCACATTCAAACTATGAGAGGGTGGCTGCAGATTTAAATTCTCTGAAGTAAAGTTGAATCATTATCTCTGTGTTAAATAGGTTGACTTCTGAATGATGAACCTTACTCCTTCCAAGGAACTTTCCCGGGTCCCTGCTACTACATAACGAGGTTTAATATGTCTTTTTTAAATTTTCCCATAGCACATTTTAATATTTTTTTCAGGGATATGTAATAATACCATTCCATAATTAAAATAGAATATGAGATATAAAAGGTAAAACTATAATGGTGGTGTAAGTATTGTAGAAAACATAATACATGTACTATCTTTGAAAAATTTTAGAGCTGTAGTTTGCACTGTAGAAAATATATATCAACATTTCATCACATTAGAAATATATGCAATGTTAGATCTATTACAATGTGACATTTTAGGGAAAAAATAACTAGGATTTTACTTGTGTATTCCTAAGATTGTGGCCAGATTTTGAATGATTTATATTTATAGAATTGAATTAAATGTATTTTTTAAAGTTTATTCTGATTTTCCATGTCTTACCTGCTTCAAAGTCATGACTCCTGGCACTCATTACTTGGGGAATATTGGGGAAATTATTATTTATTCTTTGGCTCCTGTAAAAATAGTATTATTAAAGTAGGGCTCATGAATAGTGCCACAAAAGTAACCTGGAAAGAATGAGATATAGCAAAGGGTGTTACATTCTAATTTAGGAACTGGTTGCCTAGTGAGTGAAAATCAGTGAAGGATGACTATTATTTTACATTTTTTCATCTGTGAGGAATATATTCCAGTCCAAACCTGAATCACAGAAACCTTTGGATCCAAATTTGATTGAGTAAAGTCTTTCTATGAGCTTTGCCAACATATAGCTGTTACCATTTATACTTAAATTTCTAGTCACTTAAAAGAAGCTGTCCTTGTGTTTCAGTCTTGAATTTTGAGTCACATATTCTCTTGAATTATTTGTTATGTCTATGATTTATTTCATTTGCTCTAGGTATATTTACACCTCTACACACCGCACAGTCACACACACATATAACAACACAGACATATTTTGCTAGTGTTTTGAAGAGAAATTAAATGAAATTATAAAAAATGTTATTTACTAAATTTGCCAGAAATTATGAAGTAATCCACATGAAATAAGGATAATGATGGAAAATGTCAAAATATGCAAACATATTTCATTGTGTTTATCAAGTATTTAAGTCCTGATTTAGTTTTATAGTTATTAAAACTGAAATAAAGAACATATTAGAAGTCTTATAAATAATTACAAAAAACATACCACAACATGGCACCAAATCATTGTCCATACTTAAAATATTCTTCTGACCTTAAATTAGACACAAATATATATCTTGGCACAATAGTGAAACACATATACATGGACACATACACATATACACGCATATGAATTTAAAAATTACATGCAGACACATATATGACTTTAAAATTAGAATTTTAAAATTGAACCTACGTAGACAAAGTTTTAAAATGCATATTTTCACATATATCATTGGAACATTATGGCAGTGATAAACTGTGAACATCTGGTATGCCATCATTGATAATGACAGAAGGCTATATAAATTTGATATATACTAATTCTTAATAGAAAAAGTCATTAGACTTTATGGAAGCAATAAACCAGTGGGTGTACAGTTGGCTTCTTTTGGTCTCCTATGATAGTTTTATTATTTTCCTCAAATAAAGGCTTGACTCAGATTTAAATAATATAACTTCCATATATTTTTAAATATTGTGAGGTTTGCAAAATATTTTCCATTTTCAAAGCAAAGTTTTAGAAAAGATTCTACTTTAAAGATATTCCAAATTATCTTAGCCAATAAAAACACACTTACCTCCTTGGTTAAGTGCATTTCTAATTTTTTTATATAATTGTTTAAGTAATTAAGTAATTGTTTGCTTAATTTTACAGAAAATTCATCATTAGTGTATAGAAATGCAACTAGTTTTTTTAGTGTTGATTTTGTATCTGCAACTTTATTGAATTCATTTATTAGTTCTAACAATAGTTTGGTAGGGTTTTCAGGGTTTGCTATATATAAAATCATATTATCTGCAAATAGAGACAACTTTCCTTCTTTCTTTCTGATTTGGAAATGCGTGTGTGTGTGTGCATGTGTTTTGGAAGTGTGTGTGTGTGTGTGTGTTGGAAATTGGAAATGTGTTTGTGTGTGTGTGTGAGAGACAGAGAAAGAGAGAGAGAGAGAGAGAGAGAGACAGGGTCTCACTCTGTTGCCCAGGCTAGAGTGCAGTGGTGCCATCATGGCTCACTGCAACCTCCACCTCCTGGGCTCAAGTGATCCTCCCATCTCAGTCTCCCAAGCAGCTGGGACCATAGGCATGCACCACCATGTCCAGCTAATTTTTGCATTTTTGTAGAAATAGGGCGTCACTACATTGCACAGGCTGGTCTGAAACTCAAACAATCCACTCTCCTCGGCCTCCCAAAGTGTTGGCTTTACAGGCATGAGTCACCGCACCTGGTCAGAAATGTATTTTATTTATTTTCTTTGCCTAATTGCTGTCTAGGACTTCCAGTACTACGTTTAATAGAACTGATGAGAGTGGGAATCTTTGTCTTTTTCCTATTGAATACATAGTTTTTAATATTGATATTATAATAAATGTATTAAATAAAGGAAACTTAACTTTGTCTTAAGAATAAATTTCCAGTAATCAAAACCAATGACAAAAGGAACAGTGATTTTTTTTCACACATTGAAACATATTTGTATTGGCCTCACATAAATGGAGGCTTTCATTCACAAGATGTTAAACATAAGGGTTTTATTTTATTTATGAAATATAATAAGTGTTAGGTAGATCAATGTATCTAGAGTTAGCTAGCTAGCAGAAAGACAGAGAGAGAGTGAAAATAACATAGCACAGAACTTTAGGGAAACTTGTACAAAATATACACAAATTTTTCTTTATAATGTCATAAACAGTTTTACTGCTGAATTTGCATGTTTATTATCCAAGATGACATAAATTTTAACAACAGTGGACTTTTAGCCAATTCTCACACAGCACTCATTAAAATGTGCTGAAACAAAGCAGTATATGGGAATCACTACAAAATAGTTTTACTTTAAAATTTATAGTAAGACTACAATTCCTGGGTATGAAGAGTAAATTAATAAACAATTAGATGAATGTACTGAATACTGAATAAAATATCAGACTCTGCCACTTTCTGTTATCCATCTTCTACTTTCTCATCCACTTGTGCATAATGAGCAATTCTTTAGGGATATTTCTTTCTCTTACATCTATTAGAACAAGTATATTCAAAAGAATTTGAAGGTTAACACATGTCCTTCTACAGTATTTTAATTGTAAGACAACTAATAGCCATAATAAAAATAATAATCAATAAAATCTTACCAATAATAATGGCTATAACAATAGTAACATGATGAACAACAATAGCTGAAATTTATATGCTCTTCTGAATTCTACAAAGCAATTTATTTTAAATATATTAGCTCATTTCATTTTTAAAATCCTATAAGGTAATTATAGCAGATATTCTTATTGCTAGCATTAAAAATGAAGACAAAGAAGCTTACAAAGAGTAAAATATATACAGAAATTAACATATATAGACATGAAAGGTAAGCCTGTTGATTCTGAAACAAAACCAGTTACTGTAAGAGCATATACATTCGTTTTTTAGTCAAACAAAGTTGTTCATCATTTTGAACTAAGATTGATGACAATATTTAACCTCATAGTAAATGATAATGTAAATTATATAAGTATGTGTAGATTTCATATCCATTGCATCATAGATGTAATGCATTTTTGGTCAATATTTTTAAGTTATTAAGAATGGCAATTAAGTCTTAGTTTTACCTGGGTTAACAAGTGGTTACTGTTTTCAAGAGAACAACAAATCAAATAAATCTGATGATTTTTTTTTTTTCATTTTAACACTCTCAGGTTGAATATCAAATAATTACACTATGTCTATGCTAAAAAATAAAGCCTGCATGGAATGGGTTAAGAAAAATATAAAAACCGAGGATAAAAATATAAAACTAAGATCAAGTAAAGGTATTAAAATCACTCATTTAAATAGATTGTTTTGAATTTAAGCTTTCTTTTCTCTATATAATTCAAATTCTACCTAATTGTGTTTATGATGAAAGGAAACACTAGACAGAATAAGATAGACAAATTTATTCCAATAAATAAGAAACATAAAAGATTTCCACCATTACGAAATATTCTTACATTTTAAAGTGTTGGTGTTTATTGATCTCTCATTACTGTATTAGTGATTTAATTTAATGGAACTGAAAACTCATTTATTTTATTTTAACCAAACATTTTCAGTTATGAAAACATGTTATATGCAATTTGATTTTTTACTGGTCTGAGTTGATCTTTAATTATCTATCCTACTCTTCATTTTAGGATGCTAGTAACCAAGATTGTTTACCCTTATCATCAATTCTCTTTCTCATGGTAGAAATTGTGATTATGGGAGGTACTTAAATCAGATTAATATTGTCACAAACAGGCAGTTTAGATTTTTCCTTATAAAGAATAGATCACATATTTCTCCTTTGCCTTTCAAAGTTTACATGACTATTTTTAGGATATTATTGGGTTTTCACCTTTAGAAGGCCTCTTATTATTATAAAATAAGAATCCTAGTAATACATCCTACTCTTCAATTTTGAAAACTATTTGCTACCATTCTACAGATTTCAGTGTGGGGTCTAGGAAGATATGACCTTTGTGTCATTGAGGGTAGTCATTTGGATAAATTAACCAATTGAGTGGTCACTGCAAATGGCTCTGTTTTAAATTTGCATACAGCCATTTATCAGCTATAGAATTTTCTTTGAAGCATCTGTGATTAGAGCCTCATGACCTCTGTGTTGATCATTTAGTTTGGCTAAAATCACAGAAGGGGCACTCGAGTATACATACACCTCACTCCTTGTTTTTAGTTTTTTAAGTTTTAAGAATCAAACCATTTCTGTTACTGCTTGTGGCAGACATAACTAGTTTCTTACATGGGAATTAATTATCTCTGTTGTATTTTTGTACTAGAAGCTTGGTGTGTATCTTTGCCCATACAGAATAAAAACATTTTGCTTCTCTGCCTCCCTTGCAGCTAGTTACATTCATGTGATGAAGTTCTGGCCACTGAAATGGAAGTGAAAATCTTGTATCAGGTTTCTCAGGAAATTGCGTAAGTGGATCTAACTCAGTGGGGAAAGGTCACTTTTTCAATCCTTCCTCTTGTTTTGGCTTTCTTGAGATGTGACAGTTGAAACAGTAAGAAATCAAGACCATGTGTTCATTTGAGAAAGGGAAGACAGATTGGAGCTTGGATCTTGTAATTTAGTACATTTCTGCACTGCTCACCTCCAAATTGCTTTTATATAAGAGAGAAATGATTTTTTGTTTCATTTAAGCCATTGTTAATTTTTTCTTCTATATGCAGCCAAACCTACCTCAAACTAATAAAGAGTTTAAAGGAATTAAAATATATATTGTGTGGATGCTTTGGTAATATGATGTTCATTTTTTCTAACTTCTGTCTCATTTAAGCAAACGTTGAATTTTTTCTTCTATACACAGCCAAATCTACCTTTAATTAATTGATACACAGTACAACGTAACAATAAATGTATATTGTGTGAACTTTTTTGTCATATGATGTTACCTCTTTTTCTTTTATATTATTTAATAGTGTCCTTTTCTAGGAATATTATTAAAATGAAATAAAATGTGAGGTCAAACTCTACTGCAGGAACTCAGACAGCATATATAATCTGTTTTCGATTTACACCTTCAATAATACCTTTTCAAACATTTTTCTTTTTATGGCACTTCTAAAATTTAAATACTGATGCTATTTTATGGAACTATGAATTTTACTTAAAAAAGATTACTTTTATAAGGGCCTTATTATAACACCATAAAAATGAGAAATTCAGAACTTTGGCTGAAATTTATTCTTAGTACCCTGTCTTCTATACAAAGTTCATCAGACAGAAAATCACATATGTAATAGAAAATTTGGTCAGATATTTGGTTATATTACCTTGATCATGGGCCAACTTTGTTTGAAATTGGGAAAGCATGCTTAAATTATTCTTACATAATATTGTTTAGTCACTTCGTGAATTAATATATAGATAAACAGAAAGTGTTTTCTACTGGGAAGTGCTTGAAAGGCAGTCTTCATTCTAGACAGTAAACTAGCACTGGCTGTGCCTCCTTCACATTAAATTTAGCTTTGGATATGTTATGGGAAAAGAAGAGAACCATAGATTCCAGAAACTAGTATATCAAGAGAAACACCTGGGAAGACTAACAGCTGTCTTAAACCGATAATTTTCAAAGGCTGATGACTGTGGACTGGGACCAGGTAATTTGGAGGCAGCAGAAAGAGAATAAGCTGAAGAAGTAGAAGGAAAGCCTTCCATGTTCTGCTCCTGCCTAGCTCCTAGGTTGACCTGGAACAGTTATCAGCTGCCTCTTATGTGCAGAAATCAGGAGCTATTGCCAGGCTTTCAGGCCAGTGTAACCAAGATAATATCGGGGAATCAGATCTTGTTGGGGACAGTTGATAAAAACAAGCAACATGATAAACCATATGTGTTTCCTCTACTCCTATTCAAAATACCATGTTGTTTCTCCCTGCGGGTGGGAAATTAAATCCTAAACATTTCTGGGTTTTTCTGGCTACTAGTGGCAGCAAAGGCATGTAACCTATGGTGCTTAGGGGAAGCAAGGCTTTTTGCCCATGGGTCATCACCTCTCTGCTCTTTAAACTCCTTCTGCCCTGCTATTAGGGCCTTTCTCCTCTGCTCCAGGATACTTCCTAAAGCAAGTACTTAGCCCTAGGAAAAGATGATTTCAGAGAGAAAATATTGTTTTACATTGCAACATGAGAAGTCCTTATAGAAATACTATAAAAGACAAGAAAAAGAATAGCATTTACCCTCTGAAGCAGTAGTATCAAAATAGTTTGGTCATGTACTTAAACTAAACATGATAAACTACTTAAAATTAAAAGTATTGAAAAGATTTGTTTATTAATATGTCACCATATGTACCGTGAACTCGAAATTGATCACAACCATAATTATTAGAAGTAATAAAGTTTATAAAAAATAAAAATGATTATGTTTGTGATCTAGGAAATTAAGGGATTTTGAAACATAATTTCATAATTATGGACCATAAGAAAATATAATTTTATTATATTGTTATTAAATATTTATGTTCAATGAAGAAGAATCAAAGGTCAAAGGTTATATAGCAAAAATAATGGAGGAACATTTGCAATTTCTAAAATCCACAATGAATTAACATCTAGAATATTCAGATAATTTTTCCAAAGCACCACTTCCCCTACCAAAAAAAATAGCAAAGGATATGACTTGATGGGTCACAAAAACATTAAAGCTAACATGTACATCAAATGATGTTAAAGCCCATTGGAAATGACAGAAATAACAATGTAAACAAAAGCTTTCAGTTTATACTCTCAAGTTGTCAAAAATTAGAAAGCTGGCTAATACCGGTGTTGGTGTATATGTAGGGTACAGAAACCCCTACATAGAACTAGTAGGAGTATATCCTAGCTTTATCATAAGGGAGACCACCATGGCATTACCATGTAAAATTACTGATATGCTCTATGAGTGGCCCAGATAATTTATTCTTAGGCATTTATCTGAGAGAAAGTCTCACACATGTTCATAAAGTATTCAAGGCTGTATTGTGGAAATGCTTGTGAAGGTAGTGTCGGGTATTTCAGGTGCCCATCATCAGGAAATTAAGTAGCTACGATGTGTGAAATTCACCTTGTGAAGTACTGTGAATGCAGCAGTTAGAATAGAAAATCAGATACACACATAGAAACATGATTAGATCTGAAAAACAGAGTGCTGGATAGAATAATAAAGGATATATCCATTATAACATCATTGATATAAATTATCATATGCTCTCAAACAGCACACACCTTCCAGGAATGCATAAAACATAAAATTAAATAAACACATTTAAGTTTAAATTAATAACCTATATGTGGTCCAAAAAAACATAAAATGAAAAGAAAAACAAAATGAAACAAATAAATCAATATTTGTTAATTGCTAAGATTAAGAGAATATTCAGGCTTAGAATAGGTAGAAGATGTTATCTGGTTCAAAATTTTCCATTTTCTGTTTAAGAATTTTTTGTTCAGAAAACTTAAGTGACTTTCTATGTAGAAGTAAAGCAGGAACATGGACTCAGATACGCTGACACTCAATCCTACATAGTCTCCTGACCACATAGCACTCATCCACTTCCCTCTCACTTTCTGTAGGAAAATAACTATCTTGTTTGATACACACTGATGCCCTTAAACTTTTAGATTTCTTCCTTTTGAAAAAGGCTTTACTAAATGAGAATAAGATCTACATATACAGATAGTGAAAACTAAAATAATTGAAAAGATTTGTTTTAACCACTTACAATTTGCTTCCTATGTTTTCTTAGAGTATCTATCCAAACATATTAAGCAGTTTAGTTTGTTGAACCTAGATTAAATTTGGAAATGAAAGAACTTTTAACAAGATTTCAAGTGTGTGTGTGTGCGCACACATATGCATACATTAATAACAAGTTAGCTAAAATTCTACTTTTTTTCCCAATCAAAACTAGAAAATTCAAAGGTATATAAAATAATAATTACAGATCAAAATCAGTCAAATAAAATATAGTTATGACATATATGTTGAAGAATGTTTCCTAGATTCCAATGAAGTAAAATAATAATGACTCTATAGTAGAATTAATTTTCAAAATGTGCAATATTTTCTAACATAAAAAATGATTAAAACTGTTTAAGAGCACTCCACTGTTAGAAGGTGAAAATTCAGGAAGGAATTTAATATGAAGCTGATTGTGGTTAGAAAACCAAGAGCTGACCTTGTTTTTCTTGAAAAAGTAAAATCAAAAGGGGCCTCAAATTATACCCCTTATCCAAAAGCCAACACCTAAAGCAACATTGTGACCTCTTCTCAGGTTGCTTGGGGACATTAACTCAGGACTTATTTGCAAAGTGGCTTTGTAACTGAAATTTTAACATCACTTTACAGACTTCTTCTCCTTGGGTGTCCAAAGGGTGCCACAGACACTTTCAGGTTATAAGTTCCTTGCTGATGGGGTCCCAGAACAAAGTGGGAGGGCTCCAGACCACAGAAAGTAAACTCAAATGTCTCCTTACTTAAAATAAGCAGAATCACAAACTGTAGTGAACAGAAGGCATTTCAGAATCCCCTGATGCTGGGAAGGAATGTATTCCTTCTTTCCCTTTTTATCTAAGTTAGGCACCCTGAGGAACTCTGTTAACTCTTCTGTATTACCTATACCTAAACAATAGTATGCAAATAGCAATCTCAAGAGGTGACAAATCTTCCATGGTTGAATCTAGTGCAAATTTCCAGAGTTTTGACAACCACAAATTCTGATGGGTTTGTGAGTCTGCTCTTGGGCAAACAATATTTTATTTTTTAATTTGCAAATTCAATAATACAGAACTATTTTGAGTACATGAACCCATTTAACACTTGTAAACTCTCTTCTGAGACAGAACATGATTCGTTTTCTTAGTGTGAGCTTTCAGTGGGGAAGTAAAACAAAACCATAAAACAAAAACAAAAACAAAGGCCTCACTATATTTCTTCATCTCAGTTCATTTCCTGGTATTGACTGCTTCCAAAAAAGACAGAGTTGAGCTACCACAAGAAAAACTTTTGTACTGGAATTCCATGTCAGGCACAAACCAAACAAAGCCTACTGGAAATTTCGTGGGAAAAAACCTTCTGTAAGGTTTTCACTCTTAAGAACCCCAGTTGATGATTTGAGTCAGCAGGTAATTCAAGGTCATTCATCACTAATTCTAGTTTTATTATTACTTTTGAAAGAAGCCCTTCTCTGTATCTTTGAACATATCATATATTTGCTTCTTAAAAGTTATTGTCCAAATCTAACCATTTCTGAACAAAGAATTCTCTAATTTTAAAAGTATTCTACAACCACAGTCTTTCAAAATACCTGAAGTAAGTTATTTTTACTACATTTCAAAGTTTGGTGAGGCCTTTGTAATAATAAGAGAAAATGGTTAATGTATTTTTTAGTTTTGTACACCTTTTTAAGTGTATCGGAGCAGAAAATGATAGACATTATGGATGCTTGGAATAAAGAGAGAAAGACCACCAGGTTGTGTCATGAAAGGAAGACAGACCCTGAATACTGACTGGTTATGTGGGGCTTCTTCCATGGGCACATTCATGGTCCACCTCCTTTTGATCCCTGAAGTCTTTGATTTGAGATGCATTGTGATACTCATCTCCTCTCTGATATCTTTTCCCCTCAGGACTTCTACAGAGCCAGACAGTATTTGCCAATTATTATTCATATCTGGTGTCTCTGCACAAAGCATACGACCACCTGTTCGTGTTTTAAAGATTTTTAAGATTTCTAGTGAACAGATGGGATTAAGAAAATTGATGAACTTTGCAGCAGTTCCATCTTTTGATATCTAGTAAAATCATGGCTGAGGTTGTTTATAATCTTGTCATGCAAACCATGTCAATCCCACTATCTGTCTTTTTCTTATCCCAAGCTGAAGAATCAATCTGTGTAAGACATTTCAGGTTTAGTCTGGCCCAATTAAGTGCAAAACCCACTTTCCATAACCAAACTATATTGGCTATATATTTTTTCTTCTGGATCTTCATCTGCATTTTCCTTATTGGGTTACTTCCATCATCATTTTAAGTGAATTCACTACCCTTCCTTCTTAAAACATCCCTTTCAACCATATCTCCTCAAAGTCACTTCCACATATTACAGTATCTATAAAGCTCTGTCTATTCTCTTTGTCTTTGCTTCCTCACTTCCATTAACTCTGATTCACGCCATTTAGCTTCTCACTTCTCCAGTCTACTGAAAGGGCTCTGGTTATACTGGTGAATTCCATGCTGTTAAAACCAACGTAAACTTTTTAATCCTCTATGTCTATTTTAACCTTTTAGAAGCATTAGAAAAAATTCTTTCCGTACCTGTCTTTGTGAAATCTATTCTATTGCTTCTTATAATATCAAATTCTCTTAATTTCTTATTAAATATCATTAGTAATTTTTCATTTTTCTCTTGCAATTTCTCCTTTTTTCCAATCTTTAAATAATATTTGGACATTTGAATAATTTTACTCATTATACACCCTTACTCAAAGCAATCTCATCAATTTTTATGTCTTAAAAAAAATCCATGTATTTGTGAGAGCTTCCCAATTACTATCTCTATTTTTCATTTCTCTTCTGAGCTCCGTACTCCTCTATCCAAATGGCAACTCAACATATCAATTTTGGTGACAAACATCTCAAAATTAAGGTGTTCAAAATGGCATTCTTGATCTTTCTTTTCAAATGTACTATTCCTCCAGAGATGACCCCCTTCATTAATTGGCTTCAATGATGTTAGCTAGGAATTGGGAAATTTCACTTTCCATTGCCTACCTTTTACTCACAATTCATCTCCAAATACTGTTGATACATTTTCCTGCTTTCATTCTAGTCCACATCATTGTTCTTTTGTATTAGCCTCTAGTCTTGTCATATCCATCCTTACCTCCACCTAATGCACTCTTCACCCAGAAGATAGAGTGATTTTGTTAAAAGGTAAAGGAGATCATATTAGTCTCAGTTTAAAATTATAAAACTATTATTTATTAAATTTAAAATAAAGTCTCAAATCTTTATTATTGGCTAATCATTTGTATAGGATCCATCCTTTATTTAGTTTTCAGTGCTCATTTCTAGCCGTTCTCTATCAATATTTTCCCTGCTTCAGCCACACTGATCTTTTCAGTCCATGCAAAATTTGAGTGCTTTCTCAGGACCTTTGAACATGCTCTACATTTTGCTTTCAATCATTCCCTTGACTTCACCAGTTAAATCCCATCATGATTCAGGATTTTCCTGACTTCACAGTCAAATCTAGGTGGCTTTTGGTATTCCTTTTTATATTACCTAGTTATTACTCTTAGAGGAGATAATGCAGGCAGCATTAATATGTTTTTCCCTTAGATTGTTTATTGTCTGTCTTACATAATGGATTATAAGCTTTATCAGGCCAGAAACTAAGGTCATGTTTTTCAATGGCATGCATTCAGCACTTGGCATGACCCCAGGTGTTTTACAATTTTTTTCTCAATTTTTTTTCCATGGTATCATTTTTCTGCCACCTTAGTTAATTTCAACCTTGTCCCAGCCTTATTAATTCAAAGATTAAGTGCTCTACTGCATACCCCTATCTCTATCTTTGCTATTCTTATCCCTCTTGTCCTTACGATACGGTATACCCAATCTGGATAATGCTTTTGGTAATGGTAACTCCACGGCACGGGCAGTGGTTGGGTCTGTACAGCTAATTCTAACCAGATCATCTTATTATAGGCAGTTATGCCCAAAATGAAACCAGAGTTTCATGAGGCATTTCCAGTCAGTGATACTCATGTGGAGAGCCCTAAGGGAAAGGAAAACAAGAACCAGAGAGTTGGCATGTGCTAGGAATTGCTGCCTGACAACCAGGGCCCTATGCCAAAATCTGCCCAGAGGTCAAGTGACCACATAATCAGAATGTCATGGAAATATACTTTATTCTCTGCAAGAATGCGCCTTCTCAAATCCAAACCAAGCAAACCAAAACAATCAACAAACAAAAAAACTAAACAACAACAAAACCACAGAAAACAAAAGAAGCAATCACTGCTAATCCCAGATAACAAATAAAAGAAAAAGGGTTCACACTTAGCAATTACATATCAAATTAACCATTCTAGATAACTTTTTGGATGAACATAAATAAGACAGAGCTGTTTTTGATCGAGTTAGTCTCCCCTGTAGGCCTCACATAGCTTCTGTCTGTGCTGGAGTCTCTAATGTCTCTTATTTACACTACAGGGATATGTTTTGCATATATACTTATTCTAAGTACAATTTTAGTTCTGAGCTTCTATCATGGAAAAAATATGCCTTCCTAAATATATTCCACAAATTGCAACTACCTGGTATATTTTAACAAACAACAAAAAATGTGAGGTGCTCTAGTATTCTCTAAAATGAAACATACATGCCTGCATTCTTCCCGTCATGTAAGATGTCCTTCATCACGATGCTGTGGTGGCATAGGAAGCAAATTTCTAGTTGTGGTAGTGAGAAAAAGCCAATTTCCTGTAGTATAAAAATATGGATTCCAATTACACAGAATGTATACTATTTTATTTCCATGTCACAAGATTTAAAAGCATACATGCAACAGCAATAAGTTGATAAAAGTCAGTTACCTCATTTACTAGATAATGTAGATTACATAAATATTATAATAATTTGCTCTGTGCCATTTTTAAAGTGAAAGTGATTATAAAAAGCACCTCCAAAACCCTAAATCTTATAAGTCACAATATTTGAGTCATTGAATCTAGGTCTTCTTTAAATAACAGTGTAGGCAGGAGAACAAAGTGTGTTGTTGCTTCTCTTAATTAAATAGTTGCACATGATACTCCCTGCTTTAAGGAAAATGTGATATTGAATACATACATATCTATCTACCAGAAGTACAGGTGGGTTCCTCCCTCACTTTCTTCCAGTCCTTCTGCAGTTTACTTATCAGTGAAAATTTCCTTGTCGATTTTATTTAAATAACAAACCCACCCTTAGTCTGGTACTCCCTATGCCCATTGCACTGTTTTGTATTTCTCCATATGATATAACACCATTTGAAATAGTTAACTTTTTTCCTCCTGTTACTAGAATGTGAGCTCTTGAGCGTTGGAAACTTACTTTGTTCCATACTATATCCCCTGATGTAAAACAGTTCCAGATATTTTAATAGACATTTCACGATAGAAGAAAAATGAATAGTTGACAACACATGAAAAGATACTGACATAATGAGCCATTAGGGAAATGCATTTCAAAGTCACAGTGAGGTACCACTTCACACCAACTACGATGGCTATAATCAAAATGACAGATGAAAAAAATGTTGGTGGGGATGTGGTAAAATTAACATTATCATACATTTTTGGTCAGAATGTAACATGGTCCAATGATTTTGGAAAACAGATTGACAATTTTTTAAAAAGACATAAATTTACCCAGGAATTTGATTCAGAGGTATACATACAAGTGAAATAAAAAGATGTGTCTCTATAAAGATGTATACATAAATGTTCATAGCATTGTTATTCATAAGAGTCCCAAACTGAAACCAATCCAAATGCCAACCAACTGGTAAATGGGTAAACAAAATGTGACATATCCATACAGTGGAATACTATTCAGCAATATAAAATAGTGCATGATTGATACATTCTACCACATGAATGAAACTCAAAAAACATTATATGGTAAGCTAAAAATGCCAAATGGAAGAGACCCCATATGTATTATTCCATTGATATGAAATTTTCAAAAAAGTGAATGAAAGCAAGGTGATTAGAGATTGGCTAGGGCTGGGGATGGGAAAAAAATGACTACAAATGGACTGGAGGTGTTTTAGGGAATAAAAATGTTTGAAAACTAAGTTGTGGTGATCTTTGCACCATTCTATAAATTCACTAGGAATCATTTTACACTTAAAACAGTGGAATTTCAAAAAATGTAAATCAACTTCAAAAAACCGGTAATAAAATAGAGCCTGATTAAAAGTAGGATTTAAATACTTGTTGAATGAAAGTATAATTAATTATGGTTCTTACGCAATAATGATTACAACTTCAGAAGAAAAAAACACAGGAATGTATTTCACCTGTGAAATATGTGTGAAAATATACATAAACTTATACAAAAATGCACATTATACTGAATGCGTATATATATGTATATACGTATATATGTATATATGTATATACATATATACATATATATACACACACACAACACACATACACATATACATACGCACACACACATACGTATGTATCCACAGTCTCAGGATACATACTGCAATATAGCAAGCAAAAGAACGTAAAATATATATGTGATGTGACATTTTAGACATGGTTATAAAGCAGAAAGAAACAACAAAGAAGCCAAGATTCCATTACAACAGTGAATTCTAGGAGGAGAGTTTTGCCCATCCACTGTCCCTAAATGCAGTCATGGTGGTTTGAAGAATAGAGGTTTAATGAAAAGGTGCTTCTGTAGTCCTAGTGAAGTAGTTAAATGACCAAATGTCTGCTCAGATTTGATGGTCTACTGAAGACACAAGCACATGGGGCTTCTGCAAATTCTCACTACTCTGTGTTGCTGTGTCTGTTGCTCTCTTCCTTTTAAAGGTAACCAGAAACACTGAAAGTCATTATTTATGATAATAATAAAAAAACAACATGGATATCTAACATTCTGAAGCTATCCATGCAGCAGAAAGGGGAAATGTAGCAAACAGAGACTGTGATAGATGCTTTCTATAAAGTGGACATTTATGAAAGAAGTTTTGTGTGACTTTTAAAATAGAGGCTTGTGTTTTAAAAGTTATTTTTAATAATAGACACTTGCTTTGTAAATTAAGCTTTGGCTTTAAATCCTTTCATTTAAAATGTTAAGGCTTGGTTTTTTCATTTCAGGAATTATTCCAAGTCGCATCATTTCCTTTATGAAAGGAAGCAATTGGACTGAGTTACCTTGTTCCAGCTCATGAATATTGGACATGGCTTTTCTGAGTCCATCAGAGTCAGCTAACAGTTACTGCTTTGAACGGATGAATAAAACTAAGGAGCAGGTTTATGGAGAGTAAACGTGCCCTGAGAACAAACGGTCAGGTTCCTGTTCTCCATTGCCTCTCTGGTGTGAGATCATTGCAACTGAAACAAACTATCATCTTTTGTAGTAACACGTAACTTAAAAACATTACTCATAGAAAAGTAAAGGGACCAAAGTTTATTTAATCTATTTTTAGAAAACAGCAAATTGAGAGGAAGAAAACCACTTTAATGTTATCTGAACATTTAGGCTTTAGTAGCAAATTTCCCTGATCACATTCCTCCCCAGTAAAACCTGGAGTGTTTGCCATGTGTGAGCAGAGCTATGTCAGTAGTAATGAACTGGTCAAGGATATTAAAATATTCTTCTCTTCTCATGTGGATCCAAAAGACTATCTGCCAAAATTTACTAATTGGATATTTGCTCTCTAAATTATTTACATATCTGCCAAAAGTGCTTTTGAAATTTTTGGCATGAGTTACTATGGATAAAAAGAAATATGAGCTGTAAAATAATAAAAGAATGTTGAAAATAGCAGCTTAGTGTGTTCGATTTCTTTATGAACAGCCAATACCTCTATTATTCAAAGTAATTTGAATCTTGTAAAAATTATATGTATGGGGTATAGAGGATAAAACAGCCACAGGAAATCCATCATAACAATCTTCCTTACATTCAAAATTTGCTGCAAGAAGGGGCCATTTGTTGTTCATCGAAGAGGGTTTAGTTGTAGATGTATAAAATAGACCTCCTTATTAGGTGCTTTTATTATTTAGAGATCTCCTGGCATGAAACCAAGGAAAAGCATCTGATAAATGTTCTAATATACATGAATAAATGACCTCTTCAGAGGTGAGTATAAGCAGATATTTCTTAAAGTACTTCTTAAAATTACGGGGCACTTAGAGAAAATTCTTACACAAACATCTGTAAAGACAACAGTTTGGGCTAGCATTTAACAAGGCAGTGGTTTTTGGTGTGTATCTACCTTCTCCCACCTCATTTTTATACATTCCTATACAATAAAATCTTACGATATGATATAAGGTATTTCTTATTCCAAACCTATTTAAATTCTTTTTCACCTGCTGACTTTAAGAATTTGGAACAATTTGACCTACATTTTCCAACTGCTGAATGCAACAAGAGTTCATGACTTTATTCCATATCAGTGAGAAAGGTCCATCTGAAGTTTAAGCTATTGTAGTCCCTGAAATAGTCCCAAGTTGTCCAAGAGCCAGTTTACGAAGTATCCATTTAGAGTAGGAAGAGGCACGGCCAAGAGGTGAAATGCTGAAGGAGTTTATGTGTATTCCTAATTTAAGATATAATTTAAGCTACTGTAATGATTCCTACATTTTTGTTTGAGGAGTAATGTTGATCTATAATGATCTTTTTAGCCACTAGATAGCAGATGTGGAGAGTGATAATGCGGTGACATTTTTAGGTAAATGTTAATGACTAATTTTGATAGCTGTTTCTTAGGGTACACATAAATATACATATGTGTACATATGTGGATATATGTGTGTGTATGTGTTTGTATGTGTGTTTATGTCCAAAATAGCAATATTTTTAAATAAATGAGGATATTTAGTAAGGTAGTTGCTTAATTAAATTAATCAAATGATTGATGATTGATTTTAACATCCTAATCTGACAAAATTAAAAGTCAGTAACTTTAAGGTGAAAATTCCTTTAATTAATGATCCATGAAATCTCAGGTTTTAAAAATTCCAGTGTTAGAGTGACACTTCCCAACAATGAAAAGTAGAAATTTGTGCCTTCCCTGTGGTCCCTCACATTTGCCACCCTTCAGTTGCATGCTATTTCGACATTTTTTCAATAGAACTTTTCTCCAGCCTTTCGTTTTAAGTCTGATGAATGTCAAAGGAGGTAATTTTAATCAACCATATTGTAGTATGAATTTGTCACTGTTCTTTCCTTACTCAGTTTCCTTCAAGTTAATAATTAAAAGTAAAAAATACATTTTTTATTCATTGAAAGACTTTTAGACCTAAACTACTTTGTTGGTTGTAAGCAAAACATTAGTGCTTATCACGGTCTCAAACTCCTGGTGTCATATCTGTATAGGATGGTGATTTCTCCCCAGAGGAATCTGGGGAGGAAAAAATGTGGCACAGACTAGTTTTCCTTCTAATATTTAATCCCTTGATTCATTGTAGACTATTATTTCCTCTAATATTCAATTTCTTTATTCATCAAAATAATTTGCACTTGGCTCTACAGCTGCATCAGACATTAATCAAGGGTTTCACGTAATTAAAGGGAATAATTACACAGGAAGATAATTCCTTTTTAATGCGTTTCATATGAAAGTGCCTATACCACTAGTCTTGCTTCTTTGCCTTCAGATCTGCCTATCTCTAAAATAATTTTCTACTCTTTTAATGTCCCCTAACTATTGGGACACTTTTCATCTTACCCACATGGATATGAATCTCTGTAAGATCCTTTCTTAGTCAGCTCAGACTGTTATAACCAATTATCATAGACTTGGTGGCTTAAACAACAAACATTTATTTCTCACAGTTCTGGAGTTGAGAAGTCTGAGGTATAGATTCCAGCACACTCAAGTTTTGCTGAGGGCTCCCTTCCTGATTGACAGATAGCAAATCCAGCTGGTGGAGAACAGAGAGTGATCAAGCTCCCTGTCTCTTCTTATAGGGGAACTAATCGCATCATGAAGCCTCTACCCTCACGATCTAATTACCTGCCAAAGACCCCATCTCCAAATACCACCATATTGGAGGTCAGAAATACAACATGTACCTTTTGTGGCAATACATTCAGTCCATAGCAGATCCCTACTCTTATTAGTGTCACATTTCACTCAACTTGGGTTATTCAGTCTGCAATAACAGTTGATTGCAGCCTGTACAAGCTGAAACCTTGAATATCAAATATTCTCATGTCTTGGTGATTTTCAGAATTTCTTGTAATTGCTCCTGGTATTTAGCAAGTAAGTACTGGTTGAAAACTTTGAATGAAAAAGCACACACACGGCCGGGCGCGGTGGCTCAAGCCTGTAATCCCAGCACTTTGGGAGGCCGAGACGGGCGGATCACGAGGTCAGGAGATCAAGACCATCCTGGCTAACCCGGTGAAACCCCGTCTCTACTAAAAAATACAAAAAACTAGCTGGGCGAGGTGGCGAGCGCCTGTATAGTCCCAGCTACTCGGAAGGCTGAGGCAGGAGAATGGCGCGAACCCGGGAGGCGGAGCTTGCAGTGAGCTGAGATCCGGCCACTGCATTCCAGCCTGGGCGACAGAGCGAGACTCCGTCTCAAAAAAAAAAAAAAAAAAAAAAAAAGCACACACACACACACACACACGCGTGCACACACACACAAATAAATACATACATCTTCTCAAGGATTAGAGGATATTAAGAACAGCATAAGCTAAATCTAGAGCGAACAGAAGGATGAACATCTTCCTAGCTATATTTGATTTTTACAGTTTCCTTTATGATGACACATCAAATGGTTTGTGGCTACTACAGAGCCCAATTAGGTTTTGGAATGACTGCATCTTAACTATGAGAAAGTAATGTTGATCTTTATCCAGAACCAAGAGAAATTCTTAGAAAATTATTATACTCTTATTATAATCTGGTATCAGAAGATAGGTAATGTGATTATTTAGGATTCTTGGCTACAAGCAATCTTCAAGTCTGAGGAAGAGGATGCCATTTTTTATTAACCTTGGAAATTAAATTTCTCTATAGAGTGCCATCTTGACAGTACATAATTGTTTTTCTGCAGATGACTTTATTCATTTCTCAACCTGCCAAAGAAATTTTTTTAAAAAGTTTTGACTCAGGGTGTTTGAGGTGCAGGGAAATATAATAATTCCAATTAACTCTTTACTACCCATTGATATGCATTGCATTCCTGGGAACATGTAAACTCTCTTTGGGAATGATTCTGAAGCACACACCTTGCCAATAGCCGGGAAATATGGAGGGCAGAGGGAATCAAAGAGAGATTACCTTTGTGGCCTTTTCTGTAGAGGACCACATGCTGCCACCCTTTTACCTGACTTTACCAAAGCCTGCTACTTGACATTTTGCTCAAGGGTTTATCTACAGAACATAAAATGAAGCAGATAAAAATAACATATAAAATATTATGTTAAAAAATTTTTAAACTTGTGGCATTTTATGGAACATGGGCTGTCCATATATGAATTTCCTTATAAATGGAAATCTGAATAACAGTTAACTGAGCTTATACAAGCCCAAACCTTGAACATCAAGTATTCTTCAGCCTGGGTTTGTGGGACTCATTTGTGGGAAATTGTGATGTGAGGTATAAGTAAATATTTTTAAATTAACAATGGAATGGGAAAAAATCATAATAAAGTAGTTGTAGTTTGCTACATGTCAGATCATTTTCTTTAAAATATTCTACAAGCATCTAGGTGAAGTTTTCTTCTGCCCAATTCAATTTGATTATTCTTTCCTTTCAAATGGGGTGATGTCAGAAAACCATAAAGCAGTGTTGATTCTAGGTAGACCCCTTGGTTTAATATTAGTGAATTAAAACTATATAACTTTGGTTATTGTTTCTATGCTAAATGGGAGAGAATAGATTCTGTAGAAACATGTAGCATTATCCACATATCACACAGAGGCATACACACATTGTTCTTTAAGTCTTTCTTCTGGCAGACAAAATATGTGTACAAGATGTGGGAAATGTGTTTGTCAGTATCTGTGCCTACTCTAACAGGAAGAAAGTCAAATTTTGTTTATCCGTCTTGTCTGTATGTAACACCAATGCAGCTGCAGTCTTGGATTTGTTTATTTTGAAGCTTGGGAGGAACAGAGTGTCTAGACTAAAGAATGGTTTGTTGGGTTCCTGCTATTGTCAGTCATGAGCATGTTCTTCTTGCCATGGTGCTGTTATTAGGTGTGTACTCCGGATTATAATGAGGCTATTAAAGTCACAGATACTCAGTGAGAAAAATAGACATTCTGTTCAGCAAGGGAGCAAAGAACAAGAACACTTATAGCTTTAAATATTTGAGAGTGAGGATCAAATTTGTTTCTTTCCCTTCTTGTTCTGGCTCTTATACAAATGTGTAGATAAGTCCAAGAAAAATACAAAACATCCAAATATTATGAACATAAGTCATGCTGGTCTCAAAATCCCTACAAGATACATCATCATAACAGTTGGCTCATATGTTCTTGAAAAGAAAAAGAAAATGTTGAACAGCTTTGCATATTCTATCAAAAAGATTACTCAACAATGTTGACTGTTATTATTTGTAAGAAGTAATTTGGCCATTTTGTTATTGTAGAGTTGGGAGGTTCCCTGCAGCTTACTTTCCAGCTCTTGGATGGATCGTTTCTTTTCTTTTTTTCCCATAGATTTAGAATCATGTATGTTATTCAGATAGTATTTTTAAGAATAATATTATAAACACAAAACTACTTTAAAAATTCTGGCAACAGTTCTCAAAAAACAACTTTATTCCATGTGACATTTATCATAGCAAATTCTGAAAATAGTCTCTTTTTTTTTTTTTTTTTTTTTTTTTTTTTGAGATGGAGTCTCGCTCTGTCACCCAGGCTGGAGTGCAGTGGTGCGATCTCGGCTCACTGCAAGCTCTGCATCCCAGGTTCACACCATTCTCCTGCCTCAGCCTCCCAAGAAGCTGGGACTACAGGCACCCGCCACCACGCCTGGCTAAATTTTCTATTTTTAGTAGAGACGGGGTTTAACTGTGTTAGCCAGGATGGTCTCGATCTCCCAACCTCGTGATCCACCTGCCTCAGCCTCCCAAAGTGCTGGGATTACAGGCGTGAGCCATTGCACTCGGTCTTCTCTTTTTATATTTTATCTGTTTGTAAGTTTCTCCATGTGATAGTGAATATGGGCAATATAACCTCTTCCACTGTTCATGTTGCATCTATGAACCAGTTTTCTTAAATATTAGAAAAATATTTCCCTAAGCAATCTGTAAGAAAATTTAGCTAATGCTACTTAAATGTATAGTAAGAAACTCATGTCTAAGAATCTCTTTGGAATAGTAGTGTGCCCAGGAATCAACACATAATAGAATGCTAAATATGGAATTCCTTTTTATGTTAATATACTGAAAAGATATGAATGGCTTAAAAAGGGGGTGGGTGGTTAGAGTGTTTCTCCAAAGGAAGCTGTTTGTGCTAGAAATGTTGAAACAGACTGCTATAAAGTTTCTATATGTAGAAATCTTTTTACCACCACCTCCAAACATTCATTGAATTTATCCACTTCCCTTCATCTAGCTCTGCCTTTTCTATAGTTCCAACTACTGTGATCACTTCCATGTAATACTGGCAAGTGGGGTGGGGGAGGTCACCTAATGCCAGTGGAACCTCAACACCAGCTTGCTTCCAGGCTTTTGACATCATTGTGGGAAAGAGTTTAAGATTCAGTCAGGGCCGGGCGTGGTGGCTCAAGCCTGTAATCCCAGCACTTTGGGAGGCCGAGACAGGCGGATCACGAGGTCAGGAGATCGAGACCATCCTGGCTAATACGGTGAAACCCTGTCTCTACTAAAAAGTACAAAAAAAAAACTCTAGCCGGGCGAGGTGGCGGGTGCCTGTAGTACCAGCTACTCGGGAGGCTGAGGCGGGAGAATGGCGTAAACCCGGACGGCGGAGCTTGCAGTGAGCTGAGATCCGGCCACTGCACTCCAGCCTGGGCGACAGAGCGAGACTCCATCTCAAAAAAAAAAAAAAAAAAAAAAAAAAAAAAAAAAGATTCAGTCAGAAAATAGTGAAAGCACAGTGATTTATCGCAAAGCAAAAAGTACACACTAAAGAAATGGGAATGCAGTCATACTCAAGAGAGAGTCATGAGTAAGGGGGTTTGGGACTGCTACCATTATGGGTTTCTTTAACCAAGGGGTGCAATATTCATGAACATTCCTGGAAAAAGGTGGGCATTCCTCAGAATTGAAGTGTCACCCATTTTTACACCAAATATGTGTATTCTGGGAAGTGTCGTGACATCAGTAGGTGTGTTATTTAGTATGTAAATGAGCATCTAATTAGGTACTAGGAGCTCTCTATAGATAATGGTTTAAACCATTATTTCTTCTTATTCTTAAAAACACCACTTAATTTCCTTAAAATCTCCTAAAGTCACTTAGACTGCCACTTAACAATGCAAAGAACATTTTTTTCTTCCTCTTCATCAGTCCTCATGAATTCTTAGAACAAATACTCGTTATAATCTTTGATTGCATAATTTAAGGTCTAGGCAAAAAAAAAAAAAAAAAAAAGTATTTTTTCCATCTTATATCATTCTCCTACCTTGTTACGTGACTATTTTTAGATTAGTGTGGCTGCTTATTTATTTATTTATTTATTTATTTATTTATTTATTTATTTATTTTTTTGAGACGGAGTCTTGCTCTGTCGCCCAGGCTGGAGTGCAGTGGCCTGATCTCAGCTCACTGCAAGCTCTGCCTCCCGGGTTCACGCCATTCTCCTGCCTCAGCCTCCCGAGTAGCTGGGACTACAGGCGTCCGCCAACACGCCCGGCTAATTTTTTGTATTTTAGGAGAGACGGGGTTTCACCGTGTTAGCCAGGATGGTCTCGATCTCCTGACCTCGTGATCCGCCCGTCTCGGCCTCCCAAAGTGCTGGGATTACAGGCTTGAGCCACCGCGCCCGGCCTGGCTGCTTATTTAAAACTGAATAGTAGTAGACAACCTTATATACACAACCACTGACTCTTGGAGGTTCAGTCACCTGAACTGCATTTGTATACTGATTTGCTGAGCAGGGTCTCTTTAGGCTTTGCTTTTAATGGGTTTATATAATGACATTAATTTGCATTTTCTAAAATCAGGTCTTTCTATATATAAATACAAGTTTTATAAATTTTAGAGTTTAAGAAATTGTCTTTAAATAATTCGAATCATTTGATTATCTTGAGCTATGTATGTTTTTATATGTGTCAACCAAAGACTATTTGAGACAAGTTTCAATTTAGAAAGTTTATCTTGGCAAGGTTAAGGAGGTGCTTGTGACATAGCCTCAGGAGGTCCTGATGACATGGGCCCAAGGTGGTAGGGGTACAGCTTGAATGTATACATTTTAGGAGACAGAATATATCAATCAATGCATAGAAGATTTACATTGGTTTGATCTGGAAAGGTGGGACAACTCAAAGCTGGGGGTGCTTCCAGGTCATAGGTAGATTTAAACATATTCTGATTGGTAACTGGCTGAAAGAGCTATTACCAGTAGAAAGGAAAGTCTGGTTTATGATAAGGGGTTGTGGAGACCTAAGTTTTATCATGCAGATGAAGCCTTCAAGCAACAGACTTTAGCAGATGCAAATGTTTCTTATCAGATTTAAGCTTTGTGCCGATATTAACGCTGGAGGGGTGTAATGAGGCAAGTCCAAATCCTACTTTCTGTCATGGCCTACACCACACTTTCAAGTTACATTTTAGAGTGCCCTGGCTGAGGAGAAAGTCCATTCAGATAGTTGTGGTGAGGGCTTCGAATTTTATTTTTGGTTTATATTTGCATCTAAAATAAATATGCAAATACATATGCAGGACCTATTTAAAGAATTACTGAAACTAACTTTGCTTTCCTTAGTACTCACATTCTACCATATGATCTTTTTTAAAAAATCTAAATGTCTTACATAAAGCTTTTGGAGATAATTTATAATTTATGCTTTTTTTCTATATCTTTGACAATTACCTCCTGGGTGATCTCATTATTCTTGCCTTGTTCATGCCCTATGTCTCTGCTACTTAGAATTAACCTGTATGTGAAGCATTTATTATTCTCTCTAGTAGGATATAGTATCTTCTCTGGATTACCTTAGCATTTTGTGCCACCTTTCTTTCAACTTACTTTTTTTAACCTTAAATTGTTCAGATGTGAGGGTAAGTGCATATATGTGCAAATAATCGACATTATCTTAAGACATTTGTATTTTTTCTATTTATGTGTCTTGATAACTCTATTATATCATAAATAACATGCAAAATCCTTCTGCTAATTTAATTTTTATCTGGTAAATGCCAAATACTTGCTTTCAATAAAAATTTGTTAGCACTCATCTGAATATACATAAAACCTATTTTCTGTAAAGTTTCTCAGTGCGTGAAAATTATATAAATCACCATTTCAGTATGACCACACCGCCTAAATCAGTTTCTTCCTACCTTTCTCCTCCTTTTCTGTCATATTACTTTACTTTAGATTCTTTGAAGCAGGTATCCGTATCTACTTTTTGAAAGTTAATATAGACTAAATATATGTAAATGAAGTAAATAATTAAACACTTTATACTTTTAAATGCAGTGTGTGTTGCATTTTTATAATTGAGAATGCCAAGAAGATCAGTCAATTGAAGGAGGATACAAGAAAGTCAGCATGGGACCTGCCCACTGTTGGATTTAGGGAGGCCACTGTGGGTCTAGAATATGATATCCAAAGGGTTGCAATCTAATAATAAAAAAACTCTGACATTAGGAGTCTAACTAATAATAGCAAGGTGTTCCAACATCATTATAGAGATGGGGCATCCATTAAAATGCACTATTTAAAAATCCACAGACAGAGCAGTGACAGGTATAAGAGACGTTCCTCGGTTGGTAACAAGAGCCATCAGGACTGTTAGATATGCCTAGAAGCATCATATTAAGTGGGAAACCCAGACATTAATTCATTTACCATGAGTTAAATTAGAAATCCTGTTAGCACCCCAAGGCAAAAGCTAAGAATTCAAGTTGGAGGAACCAGTCAAACATTAATATATTAGACTGGATTATTAGGTTAATAGTGGAAAAGCAGCAAGAGACTAGGCATAGACATCCACAAATGAGTCTGGAATAGCTAATGGATCACCTGCCTTTGGGAGGCAGAGAAGGGCAGATCACCTGAGGTCACGGGTTCGAGACCAGCTTGACCAACACGGAGAAACTCCGTCTCTACTGAAAATACAAAATTAGCTGGCAGTGTTGGCACATGCCTGTAATCCCAGCTACTCAGGAGGCTGAGGCAGGAGAATCGCTTAAACCTGGGAGGTGGAGGTTGTGGTGAGCTGAGATAGTGCCATTGCACTCCAGCCTGGGCAAAAAGAGCAAAACTCCATCTCAAAAAAAAAAAATAATAATAATCATAATCATAATAATTGCGTCTTGGCCTACAAAATAAATTGGATGGCTATTGGTGAAGGGAGGAAAGGCTGCAGATTTGGAAAACTGGCAGAAGCTAATATAATTATAAACATATTTAGTAAAATACTTTATCATAATAAGAATATTAAACATTGTTACAATCATGAAATAATACATTCATATTTTGTAATCTCTACTGAGCCTATTAGCATATTAGCTACATAATCTTAAAACACTTATATCCTTATTAACTTTTCCTATATCTGAGCAGTACTTGGGCTATTATATATTACTTTACTTTAAATTGAACACCTATACAAATATAAATAGTTTTAATGTTTAGAAGATTATATTACTACACTAAGTGAAAAATATGTAAGAGATATGATCAATTAAAACTAGCTGTGGGAATAAATATAATAAAGAACAATAGTGTTATTAAATTTTAGCTTGATTTACATCATTATCAATGTCCTCACCTCTCCGGCTTGTTTCTGTCCTGTTAAAGGAAGAGATTAGCATCTGCTTAAATGGATACTGAGTTTCCCCTCTATGTAATCAAGATGATTACAGGAGAATAATTTCAAAGTTCTGTTTTAAAATTTAAAAATTTTTTAAATTTAAAAATAATTTTAAAGTTATTTAAATTCAATGACTTTGTAGCCCCTAAGCTCCTGCAGTTAACAGAATCTCACTTTTGACAAGATATTCATGGAGTGAAGTTGCCCTGGTGTATGCAAATCTTAATCGCCCTGGGTTCAAAGAAAAATCAGTAACAGACAAATCCTAACCACAAATTGTCTACTCAGCATTTCTTCAACATTAGCCAGATTCTTTCTTATAATTGATATTTAGGGTTTATTGTCTTTACCTATACCATAAAAATTAATATGATGGCAAGAATATTTAAATGCTTGGGTTGGGTTTTTCAAGTTTAAATCACAATGTTATGTTTATAAAAATTTTTCTTCCAATTTAATCTTTTTGTCTGTCTCTCTCTGTCTTAAGTATACATTATTCTCTTTTCTTAATCATATATAGAAATCTCGATTGCCTACATAACTGCACATTTAGAAACAAAATTTTAAAATTTTAAAAGAGCTTATTTTATGCCAAATACATTATTAAGATACCTGATGTTTTCAAAATATAAATCCAACGCTTATACTTAATTACTTTGCAGACTCTTCCACAAAGTTAGAAGTTTTAAAGGTGAATAATAACACCTTATTTTGAGGACATATTGACTCACTATCATAGAAACATGTGGGAAAATAGATATACTCTTTTAAAGTATAAGGTATAGAAACACTTTTATTAGTACCTTATTTTCAAATAATTTTAACCTGGAGATGTTTTAAACTCTAGTCAGGAAACTCAGCTTTTGCCATTCATCCCATGAGACATAAATGAATTATTTCCAATTGGAATGAGGCTCGTCTTTTCTAGGGTAGGCACCTGTCTATGGTAACAAGACTAAGCTTACCATTCATTATTCACATGCCACATGGCAGATGGAGGATGACAATGACCTTTAGTCATTTTGTCCAGTGAGAAATTAAAGTTAGCTCATAAATTGCCAATCTGGTAAGCCATCTGGTCTTTCACGGCAGATTTTTAAAAGTCATTCACGTGGTTTAGAAAAATAATTTATTGACCACCTATGTTCTATATATTTAAGACTGTCTTACAATAATAATTTGTAAACATTTCAGGATGTCCAACAGGAGAGTATTCTCAAAATGCTCTATGTGGAATATGTGTATATATCTTGTAGATATATGTGTTTAGAATATTTAAATTTTTTTACATGAGATGTTTTGACATCTCGTATTTTCTCTGCTATGGGAGTGAGGTAGGGGTATAGTATAAATATGCTAAATGAGAAACCACAGAGTGAACAGCTTTTACTTGGAATTATCCATAAATTTCCCTGACATAATTTTGCCACATTGATAAATAGATTATTTATACTTTTCTAGCACATGTATTTTGGCATTACTGTTGTAGTGTTAAACTAGAATTAGAATAATTTACATCAAATTTAAGAACCAACAACATTGTAATGTGGAAAAAGATTTCTATAAGTCCACATCCTGATCTTGATTTCCAGCAGGTAATTTTTAATTTGTTTGCATTTTAAATATGAGAGGCTCTGAGAAGAGTGCCTCTCCTAGGCATCAGTAGAGATGGTGAAAGTGATGGCATATTTTAAAGTTGTGAACACCCAAAATTGGTGTTCATTCTTTTGGAACTTAGGAATTATTTCAGTTAACTATTTTATAAAGAATGATGGAAAATGACCCTGTTTTCTGACAGTAAATATGCATCAAGGCTTGTATAATATGACACCCTTAGAGATTATTTCTAATACTAATATATCAAACAATTGTTTTCAGAAGGCAAAAGTGTAAATAATGATCATACCAAGGGATAGCCAGCGCTTTATTCAAACCAACTGCTGCCTTGGCAAGCAGTCAATATGACTTACTTGCTTTTTTCAAAAATAATATTGTTATCATTACCACTGTCATTTTATAAAATAGAGATCATAGGCAGGTACAAGCTACATTTTAAAAATAACATCTTTATTTTCCTCTTTCTTCCTTTTTTTGTTTAAGTCTATGACTTAATTTTTTTTTTTTTTTTTTTTTTTTTTTTTTTTTTTTTTTACAGCCAAATCCATGGCTGCTAAATTGGTAATGGTCTCTGACTTTCAGAAGATTGCCAGATGAAGGAAGTGTAAAACATGGTACTTGACTTCTCTATTTCCTGGCATTCCATCTGGGGACCACTATTCACTATGATTATTGCAGTGTGAGAAGAATCTCTCCATCTGTCCCCAGGCTGCAGTGTAGATGCTATATGTGCAATTGCCAAAGAGGGGGAAACAATGGGAAACACTATATAAGCAGACAAAATCAGATATAGAATATAGGGTTAAGTAAAACCATCAAAGGGTATTTGACAATATATGTGAAAGTTTGGAAGTGCTTTAATTTCAGACTCTTTTCTAAAAGTAACTTTCCTCCTTATCCTGTATAAGGCAATAGAGTATCTTAAATGTCAGTCAGGTGACTGCTTCATCTTAAATACGTGCCTCACATATGCACATAAGTACTTTTAAGTATTATTTGTTTATTTATTTTACTTTAGGTTGACTTGTTTGAGACCTGAAATTTTTATTGTACATTTTATTCATAAGTGAAGGCGGATGTTGCAGTGAGCCAAGATGGCGCCATTGTACTCCAGCCTGGGCGACAGAGTGAGATTCCATCTCAAAAAAAAAAAAAAAAAAAAAAAAAGTGAAAGATTAATATCAATACCTATTATATAATTAAAAATAAATATAATGAGAAGAAAATGAATAAAGGTTTACATAGATATTGTTGCCTATGAAAGACTCTGATCTGAGTCCTTCTTTGTTAACTAAAAAGTGGAATTGTCAAGTACCAGAGAGACAGTCAGTGTAGGGTATTCCCAAACTGCAGCTCACTCCTTGACTAATACAGAAAAGTAAACAGAAGTAGAAAGCAAATCACTTTCAAATTCTCTGGATCAATGTCATTAGAGTCTGTGGGTATGCATCGAATATTATTTCTCCATTTCACATTTTGGTAACCTGAAATAAGTGTTAGACTTTAGACTCAGAGGCATCTGAATTTAAAACCCAGTTTTGCAATTTTCTAATTTGTGTTTTTGGATAACTCACGACTGCCTGAGTTTCTCTTTCTTATCTGTAAAAACATTGCTTATTTTGGAATATAGCAATGAGGACTGAACAAGGGTGCATGTAAAATGTTGTTCTGAAGCTATAATGTACAATTTCTGCAACAATTTGTAGATTGTTGAGGATAGAACATGAAATGAAAATATGAAAATATTAGTCAAAGCATACTAATCTAGTACATGGCCAAGAAAGTCTCCCAGTATTCTTTATTTTTAAAAAGATGAGGTCCACTCTGACATGTTTTTCATTCTTTGACATCATTTGTCTTTTTCTCACTTAAATTAATTTTAGATTTAATTAAAATATTTCATAAATTGACACAGTTTTAATGAACGCTTATTCAAAAACTGAATGATAATTTTCCAGGGAAGTTATATTTTCCAAAGATAATCTCAGTGATATCTACCAGCCTATGGGCTGCACGGTAGGCTTTTGTGGCGATTTCCACCAACAATGTACAGTGGGAGTAACAGTAGGTGACTTCTGAGAGCCAATTGAAAAAGCCATGTATCTGCCAATTTCTTCACCAGAACACTTCTCCTGGAGCTCTGCACCTCCACAGGAGTCTGACTGCCCTGTGGTGGCTTCAACATAAAGAATGTCCAAATTAGCTCCTACAGAGAGACCCATGGAGAAACTCTGAGAGGAGGTGCCAGGGAAAGCCCAGGCTGCTTCATCTCCTGCTCCACTATCCCAGCTCCAGCCCTCACCTGACATCTACGTGAGAGACTCTGAGCCAGAGAGCCCAGTCAAGCCCTTCTGACAGAAACCAGGAATGATACAAAAAGTTTTCATTGTTTTACACCTCTACATTTCAGTGTCATTTTTTCTATTACAATAACTAACCAGATCAAATTTCAACATGATGCAATCCTTGATATTTTTGTGTACATAGCCATACATATATATCTAATGTGCTTTCTCTTTCTCAAATAGCAGAAGGCTATTGTTCTGTCTGGAAAACATCATGTTCCCAAATGTTACCTTCTGGTAATCCTACCACCCATTTTATTCTTCTACATTGTTTTGGGCATTGTTATTATTTTTGTGTATTTTTCCAGTAATCAAATACTTTGGACGTATCAGGTAAATTTAAGTAGAAGGCTATGAAGAAAATGCACTATCATCTTGAAGAAAACTTTTCCCAATCTCTAATTAAAGAATATTTGGATTATTATCTGATTTATTCTCAATTTCCCTTTTCTATTACAGAAGCCCAGAGCCGTGGGAAAAAAAGAAAGCCTTCCAACAATAAATCACATATTAAAAAAAATTTTTTAGAGAAAAAGGATTAATTGAAAAAATAATTTTGATTATACATAATAATTCAGAATTTACCTTTATAATACAGAATGATGAATATTAAAAGAAATAAAAAGAATGACAGGGAATATTTTATTCTGTCATCATCTTAAGAAAAAAGGGCTTAGATTATTTTAAGAAAAGTATCCAGAGCTATAATAAAAATTTGACATTTCATAAGGTCTACTTTGTCTCTAGTTAGCCCCTCTTTTTCTCTTAACCACTACTCAGGGTTCTCTTGTTTTTCATAATAACTAGAAACATTACAACCTAGTCACCTGAGCCTCTTTCTCCGAAACTTTTCATCTAAAATACCAATTTAAGAAGTACTTTCTTTAAAGTAGGTTTTATGTGCTTCTATTTTTAAAGACTGATAACAGCAAACAACACAATCTTTTGATTTTAGTTTGAAAGCAAATCTAAATGGTCTGCAAAGACCCTGAAGATTCATTGTATGAGATTAATAAAGCCTGTAGTCCCAGCTACTCGGGAGGCTGAGGCAGGAGAATGGCATGAACCCAAGAGGCAGAACTTGCAGTGAGCAGAGATGGTGCCACTGCACTACAGCCTGGGCGACAGAGCAAGACTCTGTCTCAAAAAAAAAAAAAAAAAAAAAAAAATCAAATCTAATATGAATTTATTTTTGATACACTTTTGTCAAAAAACAATGCATTTTACTTTCATTGTTTTTGTTTGTTGTTTTTAGTTCTACAAATTATGTTTATACTAGGTTATCAACCATATTGAGTTTAGCATCCAGCTCTTTTACTGAACTTGAAATCTGTATTTTGCTTCACCATTCAGCTCCATGTGCGTCTCACTCCTGGCCCTGTATAACTTTGGGAGCCTTACCCTTTAATAAACACCTTTAGAATGGGTACCTTCCTTCTTATGTTAAAAACTTCCCTTTATATGCAAGTCATTAGCTTGTATATTTTTATCAAACATACACACACAAATACACACATTAGAGAGAGAGAGAGACGTTATTTTTCCTGTTTCTAATCAGTAATAAATATCTCCATTCATCAGGACTGAGATACAAATATTTTAAAATATTATTTTTTAGATGATTGCAATAATATTCTATCTGAAGCAAAGATTAAAATGACAGATCAATACACACTAAAAGAAATAGATAATACTATATCACATGAAGGGTAATAAAAAAAGTCTTTTTGTAGTAGGGTGAGATATGTTAAACGCAATGGCTTTTCTGCCCTGGAGGACTGAGCACGACACACACAATCACCCCCTTAACGATGCTGATTTTTGTCATTTTTATCTTTCACTATGATTTGCTTATTTTTGACTCAGAAAAGATAAACAATTTCCAGTTCTAACAGAAAGGTGATTAAAGTATGTTATATGTTTCCTTTTGTTTGCTCCCCTTTGAAACGCCATAGCATATATTGATTGGTGGTTCAGGAAAGTTTATCTAACTATCTTCCATAAAAGTTATTAGAATAAAATTATTATATGCATGTCTGAACCACACTATAAGTATCCACTTAAAAAAATTTCCTCACCAAGTTTACTGTGAGGACTCTTACGGCTACTTCCACTATTTGTTTTTATTTTTCACCCCTCTAGTTCCCCTCAAATTCTCAGAAAGTCTATTTATAAGAGCCCAGTATTTTTATATTGTCATGAAGCTTTTAAATAATGAGTACTTATACATTTTCCCATATTAGTCCTTCTGAGTTAAAGGTTTTGAATGTTCAGATAAACTGTGCTTCATGGTGTGGAAATTTTGTCTAAAGTTCTAGAAGTTTCATTGTTTAAGTGTCAACAGTGACATATAAAAATAACCTTTTGTTGAAAACAGGTTTAGAATATTCATTATAGCTCGTAACAATGCCAACAAAAATACAGAATTTTATTTGCTGAGCACAGTACTCGATAAACGCTAATAAAATCCTCTGCTTAGAACACAGGGATTAGTTTCACTAGAAAAGATTTTAAAATAGTTTGCCTTTTACATTATTCCATGATAGGATAGGGTATTGCCTGCTCTCAGAATTCAAATAAAACACATAATTTCAAGTTAACTTAAATTTGAGTCATATAAACATTTAATTAAGAATGAATGAAATATTGTACTTGGGCAAAATATATATAGAAAGCATCTGTTGGGCAATTTCTGAAAGACGAGCTGTATTACATTCTGTTACAAGCCTTTTAAAAGAAATGTATAACATAATTTAAAGTGGCAGACATTTTTCCTTATAAACACTGCCAACCAGTTTCATAGATAGTGTTATTCTAGAATGCTACCTATATCTTGCCAAAGTACATACTAAATAATCTTTTTTTTTCCCCTAGACTGACTCTGTCCTTTGTAGAATTTGACTTTTGTTAGGAAGTTGAAGTACCTGAGACTTGATGTTACCTGCTCCGAGGAAACCAGCTCGAATCAATTTAACTTCATGCAGCAATCAGCTGTTTCTTGTATTTTCTAATTCACTTTTGGTCATCTACTCTAAAGTGTTTTCACTGTTACATATTACTTTAAAAAAAGATAAAACTGCAGCTATAGATAAATGAAGAACTTCTTTTTAGTAAATTTATTACTGAAATTTATAAAGAATATCTTTTTAAAAGTCCCTAACAATTTAATTTTTTTAATCTTTTTTTTTTTAACTTACTAGTTTATACTGGCATCTTTCTTATTCTTTTCTATGTGAAATTTGGAGACAACATTTTAGAGATCAGTTTATTTGTTTTTATAATCACCTTTATTGAGGTAGCATTAACATAAAATAAAATTTACTATTTTTAAGTATATGATTCAAACAATTTTTAAAAATATATTCAGTTATGTAACCACTATCACAATCATGATAGGGAGTATTCCATTACTCCAAAAAAGTTCTGTGTATATACTTGTGGTCAATCTATTCCCCTAACTCCGACCCATGAGAACCATTAACTTCGTTCCTGGCCGATAGTTTTGCCTTTTCCAGAATGTCATATACATGGCATCCTACAGTATGTAACTTTTTGTGTCTGGCTTCTTTTACTTAGCACAATGCTTTGAGATTCATCAAGATTGTTGCATGTATTCACAGTTCACTGCTTTTAATTGTGGAGTAGCATCTGACTGGTTGATATACCACAATTTGTTTATTCATTCACTAGTTGATTGCTTCTAGTGTTTTGAGAAATTAAATAATGTTGCTTTGAACAGTGAAATACAAGTTTTATTGTGAACATGTGTTTTCTTACTAAGTTGTATAAAAACTTAGGAGCAAGATTGCTGGGTTCTATTATAAGTGTATGTTTCTATTTCTAAGAAATGGCCAAACTGCCTTCCAAAATGTCTGTACTCCATGTAGTACTCCAACCAGCAATGAATGACAGAGTGTTCAAATTGTTCACACATTTACTCATAAGTGGTATCATGAGTTTTTGTAATTTAGATCATTCTATTGGGGTGCATAGTGGTATCTCTTTGACAACTTTTAAAAACAGTTTTATTCAGTTATAATTGACAAATAATATACTTCACATATTAAACCATACAGTTTGATAAGCTTTGACACATGTGTACCTATGTTACTCCCATGAACTTATTACTAAAAGTGTAAAAATATTTGTTACCCCAAATAATTTTCCCATGCTCCTTGGTATTTCTTTCTCCACTTAACGCAGCTCTACTTTATGAACTCATTTTTGTTGGCATAATTATTTTGAAATGTACTCATGTTTTCACATGTATCAATAGTCCTATTACCCAGCAGCATTTCATTGTAAACTGTAACACAATTTGTGTATTAATTAACCTGGTGATAGACATTTGGGTTACTTCCACTTGCAGACAATTGCCAATGCATTTACTATAAATTTCCATCTACAAACCTCTTTATAGGCACACACATTCTTTTCTCTTGAGTAAATACCTGGATGTTAAATAACTGAATCACATGACATGTGCATATTTAACATTTTAACAAACCGTCAAACTGTTTCTTAAAGTAGTAGTGACATTTATAGTTCCATCATCAGTGTATGTGTGTGCCAGTTGGCCCACGTCTTTGTTCTGCTAAGTAATAGGTCTATTTTTACTGTTTTTTAAATAATGTTTTCTCTTCATCATAGATTTTTAGTAGGTTGACTATGTTGTAAATATTCAATATATTTTTTTTTCTAATTAGAGTTACTTGATATAGTTGGATCTATGGGATAATAATTTTCATTAAATTTAAAGAGGATTTTGTCATTAATTTTTGAGTTAAATGTCCTGCTTCTCTCTTTTCCTCTTTAGACATTTCAACTAAACAAGTGTTGGAATGCCTGATATTGTTCTCAGAATTTCTTTTTCATTTTTTCAGTCTTTTGTTTGTGTTTCTTTCTGGACATTTTATTGTTCTCTCTTTTATATTCCTGATTTATGTTCTGTAGTTTCTAATATGGTATTACTTCCATTCAGAGTATCTTTTACTTCAGAAATGATGTTTTCATTTGGAATTGCTAAGCTCTTCTTTATATTTTTTTATTTTCTCATCATATTTAAAATTTCCTCTACCTCCATCAATATATGTAGTGTATGCATAGTAACTGCTTTAACTCTTCTTTCTGCCAATTTCATCGTCTATGTTAATTTTATTTTTCTATAGGCCATTTTTCCTGCTTCCCTCAAGTCTGGTAATTTGCAGTAAATACCAGACATTGTGAATCACATTGTTGATTACTGAATTTTGTTATATCACTTTAAATGTTTCTGTTGATTTAAGATGCACTTAAACTACTTGAAGTCATTTCTTTTTGTTGTTGTTGTTGTTCTTGTTTTTGTTTTTTTGAGATAGAGTTTGGCTTTTGTTTGTCCAGGCTGGAGTGCAATGGCACAATCTTGGCTCACAGCAACCTCCGCCTCCTGGATTCAAGGGATTCTCCTTCCTCAGCCTCCTGAATAGCTGGGATTACAGGCATGCACCCCGACACCCAGCTAATTTTGTATTCTTAGTAGAGGCAGGGTTTCTCCACGTTGATCAGGCTAGTCTTGAATTCCCGACCTCGGGTAAGCCGCCTGCCTCAGTCTCCCAAAGTGCTGGGATTAGAGGAGTGAGCCACTGCACCCGGCCATTTTATTTGTTTTAAGACTTACCTTACAACTTATTTAGGGCAGGTTCCAACTAGTTATTATTGTAGAACTAATGTGGCTCCACCACTAAATAGTGCCTTTTATATGACTCTATCCCAGGCATGCATTAAAATGCCATTCAACTTAGGTTTGTGGGAACATAAACAATTCTTATCCACAAGAAAGTTCCAGGAATTGTTTCACCTATTATTTTCCGATAGAAATTATAAACTTTATTATTTTATAAAAACTAATTATGTTTTGGAAACACTAAACAATGTTATTTTATTATTAATTACATTTTACTATAAATTAACTATAATCAACTTATATTGTGTAGACATGGGGACATTCGTACAGTATAACTTTAAATTTACATTATAAAATATTATTCATAGTAAATCATATAGTATAGTTCTTTGTCTATAAATGTGTCAGTGCACGTGTCTACTTGTATGAGAGAGAGTTTAGCTCTATGTGTAGAGGATTAGAGAGGAACATGTTAAACAAAAGTAAAGAATGTGACCACTTCTTTCCTTTGGTAAAGAGGAAGAGAATTTAGAGGAAAGAAAGTTTCTTAATGTGTATACTTGTGTTTTTTCATGATTTGATTCAAGAATGGCATCATTTGTTACTGGAATAATTAAAAATTATACTTGATATGTGATTGCATACTATATGAATTTACCTTTACATCTCAAAGCAAAATAAAAATAAAATTCAATGGAAACTCAATTACCTTTGCATGGCTCAATTACTCAAAATGCATACTGGATATCTGTCTGGCCCTAGGACCTACACATAACTACTATAAAACAATAATAAAAGCAGCAGCACAGGAAACCTTCTCCCTAAGGAAAGTTTCTTTGTCATTAATAATCTCAGTACACCTATTGAAAACATCTGTGCATGTCTAGGTCAAAGATTTATACTTTATTTTCATTGTCTAATTAAACATTCTAGTGAATTTTAAAATTGAATATGGAAAATTCCATGTTTTTCCACAATTGAGAAACAACACGAAAAAAGAAGCATGGAATATTTCTTTTTAGGATTAATTTAATTTGTTACAGGTGTCATCATGAGTGAGTATTGATGCTATTCTGTTTTGCATTTGTTAATGATTCTTGTACTTTTAAAAAATTAATATAAATAAGACATTATATAAGATTGTTTCCTTGAAAATGACAAAGTAAATTTTTAAGATTTAAACTTACATCTCCATAAAACGAGCTGAAAATTTTCAGAAATGAAATGTGCCTCTCCTAAATATGCTTTCCAGCGATCCATGATTCTTTATCATCTTATTTCTACTGTATCACTTATTTTTAGGGAGAAAATGCTGGTTCTTAATAAGGGAAATTTTCGGGAAGAAATAATTTTCAATTAAATTATGTGACTTATCTTATTGAAACATCTATAGTTAAAATCCACCATATATTGTGCACAGTCCAATCTCGTTAACTGTATTTTCATTTATTAGAATTTCATTTTGCAGTAATTTGATTATTATCCCTTATAGAACCTATTCTAATGTTATGAAATCAGATGAATCTTTCTTCAATTGCAAGAAAGAACGCTAGACTTATTAGAAAATATTTCCTTAAACTGTTAATTAAGTAACTCTCATTAGAAATTGAGAGATGTGATACTTTGGGGAATTCATTTGAAGAATATGCACTTTTCTCCAATTCTATTTATTTTATATTCTACACTTATAAGCTAAGCATCCTAAAAATGAATAGTACACCGACATTACATTAACCCAGTGATTTTGAAATTTATCAGAACAAAACTTTCCTTTTCTTTTTAAATAAAATACGTTGTAATAAGCATTCAACTGAAATGAATACAAAACATAATTTTATTCTAATATAAAACTTCAAATCTAAAAACAAACATAACCTATAAAATACCCTAATGCTAATATAAAGATATATAAGAAGAAAGCAATTCTTAATAAATTAATAATTTTTAATATAGAAATGAACAGGAGTGAGACTACCTTGGAATGTATAAGGAAGAAAATCTATTTCCTGAACCAGGAACTAGGGTATGTATTTACAACAGCTATAGAACCAGACTTACACAAATTTGAAAATGGCAGTCCAAATACTTTCATACTGGTGATGTGACTTTCCCAAAATGAAAAAAAACTGATAAATTTCTAAACCAAACAAAATAAAATCTTCTCTCTTTATTAGTAATTACCTTTTCTACATAGTAAAATGCAAGAAATGTTTTGCATTTTTTTTTAATGTAAACCAGTTTCTAAGCTCAAATAGTCATAAATGTCCTTTCTACCAAGATGAATGTCCAGCAGGTTATTTGCAACTCGGATAAGTCTTGAATACCTGTATTGTGCAAGACCGTTACATGTATTATCATATTTGCCATTCCTAGCCTCTTTTTTTAGGCACCAGTAATGCCTCCCTCAATTACTCCCATGGGAAAAAAATGCCTTCATCACTCCATAAACTTCTAATAATCTTTTTCCTGGGCTAAATGTTGATGTTATCAGTCTTTGTTTTTAAAAACTAGCACATTTTTATTTGTAATACATTATGAGAAAATATTGGTTTGATTTAATGTGATATGAACGTAATGTCTACAGAGATAAAATGTGCATTTCAATGATTAAATTTTCATATGCAATATATAAAATGAATTGTGCATTGAGAAAATTATAAATCCATGCACTGTGAAAGTTATAAATCAATATATAATCAATATATTTTATCAGAGCCAGCTTGTTGTTTTAGAAACTCCAAGAGCATGAGTAAGATGTGTCAGCCCCATATGATGTACATGATAAGAATTTGATACTAAAATATAAGAATTATTAGTTATAAGAATAAAATTTAGTTTCTCCTATAAATCTAGTGAATATGTTTTTTAAATTACAAGTTATATGATAAAAAATCAAATGTACGTGTAACAATAAATAAAATAAAACTGGAGTTGAAAACTGCACATGAAATTCTCATTGTATTAACCTAGCTATAACACATCTTGGAAAGTTTTCAAAAAACTTCTTTTAGATTGCAGTCTTTATACTATCCTGGACTTCATCACCTTCTACTGCATTGTAGAATTCTGGCTTTTCTGTGCATAAGCAAAACACAGGCACACATGCCCACACACACAGAGTCAGATTGAAATGTCCCTAATTGGACAAAAACAGGAGACTCCTTAGCTTATTGCTATCATGTTAGTTTAAATAAATTACCTTATTCTTAATTTTATTGTCAATAAGAATAAGTACAAAGTGAATGATGCTTGTTACTAGTATTTGATAGTAGCTCCCTAGTGTATAAAAAGACAATATAAGTGAATAAGAGCATGGGCTCTGGGGCCAGATTGCACGTGTCATATTCAAGTTCCTCAATTTGCCAGCTAGGTGACTTGGCACCCCAGAAAGAAATAAAGAAGCACCTATCTCATATGTTGATACAAAGATTTAAATGAAGTTATGTATTTAGAAAAATATCTGGCAGAAAGTGTGACATAAGATTACACGGTATTAGTTTATTGTGTATTTAGCTTAGTTTTTGAAATAATAAAAGGCGAAAGAGTGACATGTCTTTTAAGGAAACAATATCTCCCAGTGTACTCCTATAATAATTGGCATGCAACGTAATGATTATTTTTGATTACTAGTTAAATAAAAATTTAAATATCTCATTCATATATGGCATGAACAACATTGCTGATTATATATTGCCCCTCCTGTCCCTCCCTCCGTCCCTCCCTTCCTTCCTTCCTTGCTCTCTCCTCTCCTCTCCTCCCCTCTCCTCCCCTCCCCTTCCTTTCCTCTTCCCTCCTTTCCCTCCCCCTCCCCTCCCTCCCTCCCTCTCTTCCTTCCTTCCTTCCTTCCTTCCTTCCTTCCTTCCTTCCTTCCTTCCTTCCTTCCCTCCTTCCTTCCTTCCTTCCTTCCTTCCTTCCTTTCTCTCTCATCTCCTCCCCTCTCCCCTCCCTGTTCTTTCCTCTCCTTTTCTTTCTTTCTTTTTTCTTTCTTCCTTTCTTTCTGTCTTTCTTTTGCTTTCTTTCTTTCTTTTTCTCTCTTTTCTTCCTTCCTTCCTCTTTCTTTCCTTCCTTTCTTTCTTTTCTTTTCTTTTCTTTTCTTTCTTTCTTTCTTTCTTTCTTTCTTTCTTTCTTTCTTTCTTTCTTTCTTTCCTTCCTTCCTTCCTTCCTTCCTTCCTTCTTTCTTTTCCTCTCTTTCCCTTCCTTCCTTCCATCCTTCCTTGTCTCTCTCTTTCTCTCTCTCCCTCCCTCCCTCACTTTTCTTTTCTCTTCTCTTTTCTTTTCTTCTTTCTCTTTCTTTCTTTCTTTCTTTCTTTCTTTCTTTCTTTCTTTCTTTCTTCTCTTTCTGTTCTTTCTTTCCTTCCTTCCTGTGCCACATTATTATTTAAACATAATAATATAGTCATTTAAACATATTATTTAGACATAATAATATAGTCTATAATTTGGACTATGTGAAATATTATTTGCCATTGAAGATTAGGTTTCATAACATACATATATAATATATTTATATTTTAAAATATATGTCACTCAAAACATTCACTCTATAGCACTCAAATCTATGATATGTTTTTCAAAAACAATTTTAATTTGTATTTAGACTACAAGGTTTATATGTAGATAATTTTTAACTGCTCATCATCCTAAAATTTAAATCTGTCACTGGGTGCAGTGGCTCACACCTGTAATCCCAGCACTTTGGGATGCTGAGGCAGGCAGATCACAAGGTCAGGAGTTTGAGACAAGCCTGGATAACATAGTGAAACTTCTTCTCTACTAAAAATACAAAAATTAGCCAGGCATCCACCTGTAGTCCCAGCTACTCAGGAGGCTGAGGCAGGAGAATCCCTTGAACCCAGGAGGTGGAGGTTGCAGTGAGCTGAGATTGCACCACTGCACTCCAGCCTGGGTGACAGAGTGAGATTCTGTCTCAAAAAGAAAAAGAAGAATAAAATAAAATTTGCCCAAAGCTTTTGTTAAATAAGTAAAAATTAGTATCATCATTAGTATTTATAAAAATTATTTTACTAATTGATTCACTCACATGTTTATTATATTTTGATATGTATAAAACATTATATTAGGCCCTAGGAAGGTAATAGTGAGACAAAGAGTTTATATCATCATAGAAGTACATGTAACATATCTAAAATAAGTTAATAATATGACTTTTATGTGGTTTAAGTGTTGTGGATAACATGTAAAAGGAAAGGTTAATGAAGATGGTCAGAAGATATATGGGTATAGATTTAAATTTTAAAAAGGTGAACAGTAAAGTCCTCATTAGAAGCTAGTATTTGAGGAAGTGCTTATAAGAATTAAAGGTAGAACGACGTAACTATTTGAAGGACTATGGACACCAGGCAAAAGAGAGAGCGGTAAAAATGTTATGAGACAGAAGCCTGCATAATACGTTTGATGAATAGCGAGGCACCCAATGTGGCTGTAGCAAAGGGAGAAATGCAGAGAGTAGTAGTAAGAGGTGAGGTCAGAGTAAAGGGAAGGGGGTATATTATGCAGTAACTTTAAGACATTGAAAAGACTTCTGCTTTAATTCTGGCAAGGGCTTTGTATTTCACTCTTAATGACATGTGAAGAGCTGTTACATGACCAGGTAAACATTTCTAGAGAATTAGTCACATGTTGAATTGAGGAAATACTGAAGATGACAAGATTTCAAATAAGGAGACCACATGAATTACTACATCAATGAATAATGGTGACCTTGACCAAGAAAGCTGCAGAAAAAGTAATTTTACATCTGTTAAAACTAATAATGACAATAATAATGATTTAATATATTGTTTCTTTTATTTTGCTGGTAATTAATTTTAATTTTATTTTATTTTAAAGCTTTTGACAAATTTAAATTATAAAAAAAAATCAAATCAAACAAAAAAACTGCCACTTCTCTATATAATTTGAGATGAATTGCTTTTAAGTAAGGTGCGTCCAGAATAGTTCATACTTGTGTATGTTACTGAGTCTCTACTTTTTCTAATGTAGTACATTTCCAATTTATTTTACAAAGCTTGTGTTACCCTATTGCAAAGCCTAGAAAAACTTAGCACACGTACAAAAATTTACAAACGTATTTGATTAAAGTAGATGCAAAAATGTTAACAAAATATTAGCAAATAGAATTAAGCAGTATATAAAACTCATGTGCAATATAATCAATGGTGCTTATTTGAGGTATAAAAGGCTGGTTTAACAAATACAAATTGATGAATTAATCCATCATATGGATAGATCAATGAAGAAAAAGCATGTTTATTATTTGAATAATAAATCATTTTTATTTTAATAAATCAATAATTTATATGCCTGCATACATATGCATATATATGAATACATATACACATATGTGTGTGTGTGTGTGTGTGTGTAGTAATTGATCTATGCAATGATGGAAACTGTGTATCCCATGATCTGCTGTCTGTCTGAGAGAACCTGGACAGCTGGTGATATAATTCAGTCTAAATCCTAAGGCCTGAACACCAAGGGAGACAGTGGTGTGAATTCCAGTCTGAGTTTGAAGGCTCAAGAATCAAGAGAACTGACGTCTGAAGGCAGGAGAAGATGGATGCCCCAGCTCAAATAGAGCAAATGCACCCTTCCTCCTAATTTCGGTTCTATTCAGTCTCTCAAAAGATCAGAGGATGTCCCGCGGCGCTGGTGAGGGAACAATTCTGTACTCAGTTTTGTTAATTCCTATGCTAATCTCTTCCAGAAACACCCTCACACACACCCAGAGATAGTATTTTATCAGCTATCTTGGCACTACTTCGCTCAGTCAAGTTGACACATATAATAAATTATCAACAAGATGGAAGTTCTAGCCAATGCAATATGAAAGAAAGAGAAATAAAAGACATTTCAGTTGGAAAGGAAGAAATAAAACTGTCCCTATTTGCAGACGATATGATTGTTTAAATAAAAAATTCCATTGTATCTTCAAAGAAAACCTTCTAGAACTAATAAGTAAGTTGAGGAAGGTCACAGGACAGAAGATAAGATTACAAACAAATTTTATTTCTCCGTATTAGCAATGAATACATGGACGTGAAAGTTAAAAACAGAAAAATACCATTTACGTTTACTCTCCCCCCCGAAAAAAAAAAACCTAGGTACAAATCTAATGAAATGTATATAGGCTCTGTATGCCAAAAACTTCATGTTGAAGAAAGAAATAAAATATCAGAATAAATGCAGATAATTACCATGTATTGGGTTGGAAGATTCAACATTTTAAAGATGCCATTTGTCTTCAAACTGACATACAGATGAAGCATAATTCCTATCAAACTCCCAATAATATTTTTGTAGATATATACAAGAATATTGTAAAATTTATATGAGAAGAGAACCAGAATTGCTAAAATAGTTTCGAAAAAGAAAATAATAGGAGGAACTAGTGTAACCAATTTCAAGACATTATATAGCTACAATAATCCATACTTGCTGGTACTGACAGTGGCATCAATGGAACAGAACTGAGAAACCAGAGATAGAACCACACCAATATGCCTACCTGATTTTTGACAAATTTGTAAAAGTAATTCAATGGAGGAAAGATTGCCTGTTAAACAAATAACATCAAGCAATTAGAAATCCTCAGGCAAAACGCTAAAATGAAAACAAACAGACTTATGACTCACATCTCACACAAACATTAACTCAAACTATATCACAGATTCATATGTAAAACATAAAACTGTAACTTTTTCAGGAAAAAAACACTCATAACAAAATGTCTGGGATGTTAGGCTAGGTGAAGTTTTCCTAGAATTTATACCAAAAACACAATTCATAAAGGGAAAAATTGATACATTATGCTACATAAAAATTAATTTTTAAAATTATGAAAGACTCATTAAAAGTATCAAAAATAAGCTTTAGACTGGAAGAAAATATTTACAAATCATATATCTTTAAAAAACTATTTAGAATATAGGAAGAAATCTCAAAACTCAAATACATTAGGCAAACAATCCAATTTTAGAATGGTACAAAGAGATGAAGAGGAATTTCACTGAAGAGAACAGACAGATGAAAAATGAACACATGAAAAGACTTTCAACATCATTAGCTATTAGATAACTGAAAACTAAAACCACAATGAGATATCACTACATACCTAAAAGAATGGTTAAATTTAAAAGTAGTGACAGCTCTAAATTCTGTGGGGAAAGATAGAAAATATATACTCATACATTGCTGGTGTGAATGTAGAATATTACAATCACTCTAGAAAATCACTTGGCTGTTTATTTTAAAAAATGCAAACATCATATGACCAATTTCTACATTCCTACACATTTATCCCAAAGAAATAAGAATTACACAAAAATCTGCACATGAATGTTTATAGCAGCTTTATTCATAAAACGCCAAACTGTAAACAACCAAGCTGTTTTCAGAAGATGAATGAAAATATCTGCTTAAATAAGAAATAAAACTGAATTTTAATCAAAGCTAGAAAAAAAGTTAATGGGTAAAACTATCCAAGATAATTTTTAAGAGAAGAGTATTGGGGGGAAATTGCATCCCCAGGTATTAAAATATATAACTATAAAAGCAAATGATGTTATCATCACAAATATTTAAGGATATTGCAGTAAAACAAAAAAAAAGTTTGGAAAATAAATGCTGTTTTGTGTAATACTTGTGTGCATTGTATTACGTATTATATGATATACACAGTCATATAATATATTGTAAGGGCTTAATAATAGCCACAAAAATAAATTAAAAGAGCCAAGATTATCCAACCTCATTCATATTCATAGTAATGAAAGTCATAATATCAATGATTATCTTACAATTTGGTGGACCTTTATAATACAATCAGACTTGGTGATTGATATGGTTTGGCTCTGTGTTTCCACCCAAATCTCACCTTACACTGTAGTCCTCGTAATCCCCATATGTCAAGGGGAGAACCAGGTAGAGGTAATTAAATCATGGGGGTAGTTTCCTCCATGCTGTTCTTGTAATAGCGAGTGAGTCTCATGAGTTTTGATGGTTTTATGTGTCTGGTGTTTTCCCTGCTTGCACTCATTCTCTCTCCTGCCACCCCGTGAAGCGGTGCCTTCTGCCGTGATTGTAAGTTTCCTGAGGCCTCCCCACCCATGTGGAACTGCGAGTCAGTTAAACCTCTTTGTTTTATAAATTACGCAGTCTTGGCTAGGTCTTCATTAGCAGCATGAGAATGAACTAATACAGTGATAATGAAGATGTAAATTAATAATAGCCCATATTGATATTGGAAACTTAATTTTATTTAAAAATTGACACCCAGTGCCAATTGTTTCAAAACTACGTTTCTAGGAATCTAAAGCAATAATTGTAAAAGTATTTACATAATTTTTGTTGTGCAGTAGTTTATCTGATAAAATACTACTTACAATATTGAAAAACTGGAAAAGAAATAAATGGTTAAATAAAATACTGCATATGTGGATTTTGTAGGGATTACAATTATATAGTTAAGTAATACAATGTTAGTATGGTAAATAGTATATAATATTCAGCCATTTCATATACAAAAGTTACCAATATTTTTTCAATATATATCTTTTACCTTGTTCTTTAAATCTAATCTACCTACAGAAAACAGTGTATGTTATATATATGTATATATGTAAAATATATAAGCACATAGATAAAAGCTAGGAGACATTTCACAAACATATTAATAGCGTTTATTTCTGTATTGCAGCATAATGATACTTTCCATATTTAGGGCTAAAAATGTTAAAGTGAAATTAAAGGAAACCAGAAAATGAAGATGCATTCTGATCATCATTGTGTGTAGGAGCTGAACTAGGTAAAGGAATTGATTGATCAAAAGGAATGGACCTCTTGAGATGCTGCTGACCCGGACAATCCCTTCAATAATCTGGTCTAGCAGGCTCTATTTCTCCACATTTCCTCCAGTCCATCCCAATTAGTTCTTTCTAAAGAGGTTAAATAACAGACATCCTGACCAAGATGCCAAAAAGCATTTGATGATGGGTTAAATCTGCCAAGCAATCATTGCTATTCATTGGTAAAATTGGATGTCCATATGAGTGTGCACATAGAGGAAATTTCAGCATGTATTGCAACTGTGTGTGGCAATCTGTTGCCATGTAACGCTCACTTCCCTGATATTTACTGTCAGACTTCATTCACAGATATTTCACAGACAGATGGTTCCTTTCACTGGCTCAGGAGCCACTTCAAAGTGTTCTGACTCCTGACCAAATCATATATCATACTTCCTTTAGGAAGATTTTTTCCCAGCTGCAAACTTTAAAATAAAATCAAGAATAATCAGAAGGCCACGTAACCCTTTCAGCTTAACTGCCTTCACAAGGCGGACAGCAAAGGCTTCTTCACCATGGCAACGTATTAGAAATTAAATCATATTTCATACTTCTTCAAAGACAAAATTAACATCATGGGAGAGACTCTTATTAAGACAACTGGCAGGAAATGTGTAAAGAAATTCCACAGAGATTTGTGCTTGTCATTTACATTACTTCCAAACTAAAACTGAAGGCGTTGAATATACTATTTTCCTCTTAATTTGCATTCATATAGGCTATTCAGCCTTAAATTCTTTCAGCATTAGAACTTATTTTTCTGCTTGATCAGAATCTGAGAGTTCAAAATACATTAATATTTTTACAGTATGTGTTTAAGATTTGGAAGAATTTTCTAGACAAAATTTTTACTATTACATTAAGTAGTTGCAATTTGCAGGAACATTAACATTTTAAAACAACCAAACTGAAATATAAGATGTTAATGGAAATTATAACAATAAACACAATGCAATAATTTTGAGTTTTCAATTCTTATAGCATCTCTATCTTTCCTCTTTTAGTGTTCTTTTATCATTCAGACTTGATTGTAACTATTAAACAGTTTAGGATCTCTTACATTTGGACCTGGGAAGGCTGACTTACAAAGTGTCCGTTTTTTGCATGCAGCAGGCAATTCTCATGAATTTTAGATCTCAGAGGCCTCAGAAAGGCAATTTTCATTTTTGGTTAATACAAGAGAAATGCAAATAATGCTAATTTCAATAATTAAAGGAGCAGAGTTAATAAGAGTAAAAATAGTCATTCAAATTGTGGCTTCTTGGAAAAATATTATTGAAATAGACCATTCTATTTGTGTTTAATCTTACAAAAATAAATAAAACATTAGGCTAAACTCTTTCTTCACTAAAGAAATAAGCAATTTAAGAATATTTTAAACTTATGCTTTTCCAAGTGGTCAATGAAGTAAGACCAATGGAAGGAGCAACTGTTTTTAAAGCTTCATTTTAGTTTTAATTTACAAATAAATGTGTATATTTGTGGGTTATAATGTGATGTTTCAATACAGGTGTATTTTGTGGAATAACCAAATCAGATTGATTAACATATTTATTATATCAAATACTTATCTTTTTTGTAGTGAGAAGATTTAAAATTCGTTCCTTTTGCTATTTTGAAATAGATAATACGTTATTATTTACTATAGTCACCACGCTATGTAATAGATTACGAGAACATTTTCCCCTTGTCTAATTGAAATGTCGTATGCTTTGATCGACATTCTGTTTTCCCATCTATCCCTTGGCTCCCAGCTTCTGGTAAACACCATTCTACTCTCTGTTTCTATATGTTCCACCCTTTCAGATTTCATATTAAGTGAGATCATGTGGTACTTTCTCTGTGCCTGGCATACTTCACTCAATATAATGTTCTCTAGGTCCATCCATGTTGTTGCAAATGACAGAATTTCCTGTTTTTTTAAAGGATGAATAGTATTGTATTTTGCATATATGCCACATTTATAATACATTCATCAATTGATGCACACTTAGGTTGTTTCCACATCTTGACTATTGTGATTAGTGCTGCAGTAAACATGGTAATGCACACATGTCCTCAACATATTGATTTCAATTGCTTTAGCTATATACCCAGAAGTGGAAATGATGGATCATATGGTAATTCTATTTTTAGTTTTTTGAGGAAACTTTATACTATTTTCCAAAGTGGCTCTATTTATTTACATTTCCACCAACAGTGTACAAGTGTTCCCTTTTCTCCACATCCTTGCCAATAATTGTTATCACTCATCTCTTTGATAATAGCCAGTCTAATATGTGCAATGTAGTATCTCATTGTGGTCTTTATTTGCATTTCTCCAGCGATTAGAGATATTCAGCTTTTTTTTACAGATCTGTTGGCCATTTGTGAATCTTCTTTTGAGAATTGCACATTTTATAATAGGTTCTTTGTTTTCCGGTTATTGAGTAGTTTGAGTTCCTTGTATATATGGATATTAGCCCTTTGTCCATGTTAGCCTTTGTTTATTCTATTTTGTCTGCTTGGCATATATCGTTTCTTTATTCACCATCAATATTTGAGTGAAGTAACTTTTTAACCCATTGTTTAATGCCTATGGATGCCTTCAATCACGTTAATGACTTTAATTTAGTCAACTCCGAAAATTAAATGGTTTCACTTTTTTAACCACGTTCTCCTCTCCTTTTACTAACCCATTATGTTCCCAGTATCTACAATTAAGTATCTTGAGACTCAAATATTTAGCATTCTCACTATCTCTTAGCTCAAACTTTACCTTTTTTTTCTATCTAACCTATATTTGGTAGGATCTTATACCAGAGTTTCTAAGCTCCACAGAGGAAAATCATACAAGCACAGGAAAGATTTTGTTCCTCACTCCTGTATAATAGTAGACCTGCTTTGGGCCTTTCTCATTCCAATATAGTGCCATGCCATATTTTTTTTATATTCTCCTCCTACCCTTAACAATTCTTCTTGATTTTTAGTAAATAGAAATAACTATCTATTTCTCTCAGAATCGTAGACTATCAAGTAAGAACTCCCTCAAACTCCTCTCCTATCCTTGTTCTCCACTAGATGCTTCCTACCCACTAGGTGCTTCCTAGTGGGGAAACTCTCCTTTCATTAATAAGTATCTAAGGAGCATTCCTGAAATGACACCTTGGATTCCCTGCTTTCTCCCCCATTACTTACCATTTTTGGTACAATCATAATTGCTTGAAATGAAAACAAAAATTTACAGGGTTTCAAATCCTATAAATATCATAATATCTATAAAAATAATAAAATGATTTTATTAACTGCCCTATGGAATTTGGTGATACTTTTAAAAAAGTGGGCTTCACTCTCTTTGGTTGCTTCTTGATAGGAAAATAATCTGATAATATAAGTTTCTCTAATAAGAATAGAAAAAAGAATTAAGAATTTCTTTCAAATTATTATTGTTGATATTTTGAAAATTTCTCTACTTTACAATTTGAAATTGGTAGTGACATACAAAGTTTTATGATTCATATCAAATTTGGAAAAACATTTAAGTGGCTTTTAAATTTAACTTGATAGATTTCAGTACATATGTGATACAACCTCTGGTCCTGTCTTTCTTGTCAAGACGATGGGTGAGTTGGCACAGTGAAGGTGAGGAACATTCTTCACAGTCATTGCTGTTGCATGCTGGCTTGCAAGAATATAACTGTACACTGAAATGACTGTGAACCACAAAAATACATCCCACTAAACCAAAACTAAATGTATTTCCAACTCAACTTCCTTTTACCAGATCCCCAAAAATATCTGTGACCACTGCAATGCTACCTTAGATGAAAGGATGTGTATCTGAGGGAGGTCTAAGTGGAAAAAGACAGTGGTCTTTACAAGTGTGGTTAAAATACCTTACTTCTGCACATTTTGAAAAAACATATGACCATGCAAACACATTCCTTGAGTCCTCTCTCAGGGCCTTAAAATCCAGGCTTAAGCAAGTGACAGTTCTGTGACTTAATGGGAAATATCCTTTTGACTATCTGTATTATATTTATATATATATTTTTCACACTTTCTTCAGTTATTTTCATTGTCTTCTTTTGCTCTCATCCTGGATCTTCTTGTCTGTTTCTCCACTACTCTCTGGACAAGGAAGATACATAATTATTTATGCATCTTCAGTGTCTATCAAAGTATCTAGCACAGGGACATTCATTGAAATATAAAGAAAAAAGTTTATAATTTTGACAATTATAAGAAGAGTTATAAAAATATATAAAAATTAGATAAAGTATGTTTATAAATAATCAAACAGATTGAAAGTATTATTGCAGACTTTTGTGGAAGATCAGGTGAGAAATTATGGTAGTTTGGACAAGGTCAATGGTAATGAAGACATATACAGAGGGTACTTCAAGTTGTATCTTTTGTAAGTAGAATCAGCAGAAATTTCTGACAAATTGGAGGTAGTAAAGGGAGAGTGAGGTATAGGAAAGCATTAAGTGTTTAATTTGTGATTCCAGGTTTTTAACTTGACAAACTGTATAGAGTGGAACTAAAATGGGAAAGAATGAGTGAACACCGTGTTCTGGTTAGAAAATTGAGACGTTACTTTTTGACATATTTTCATGTGTTTGAGACATATTGAAGATTAGAAGTTGAGTAGGGTAATTCAAAGTGGCTGACCAGTAGAAAAGATGAAAGAGCCTCAGAATATTACAGAGTAAAAGCAATGGCTTTGCCAAGAAGACTTTCAATAATGTATTGTGGTCATGAGTGCCAGAGGTAAGTAGAAGCAAGTGGTCAGTAGTGAAGAATGAAAAGTAGCTGAAACAGTGATGGAATGGAGAGAGGAGGCTAAAATACAGGGAACTACTTGGTTTAGTACTATTCAGTGGTAATAGTAGTCTGAGTTAGTGGGAAGCATCAATGTGCTTTGGACAAAATCACAGGTAAAAACTTATAGTCTAAAAAAGTCAGTTTAATGACTCTGTGCAATGCAAAAAGTCACTCCAGGCAAACCATGGAATGCCACTCAACAAGAGGAAGGGTAAATAATTTTTGTAAGGGTTGGGTTTTCTCAGTTTCCAACTGAAAGGTTCTGAGGAAGGAACTAAGAGAAGCATAGATCAGCTGTTTCTGTGATGAGATTAGGAGAAGAGGAATTATGTAGGGTTTGCTTGCTGCCATGAGGCGAGAGTAGTTTAGCAACTGAATCTCCCCAGTCAGAGATGGGTGTGGCAAAGTGGGTTTGGAACATTACTGGTAAGAAAACAGTAGTTACTAAAATAGGTAGTCATGTCGTTGTATAGCTGGTGTATGACTTTGGGAGAAACTATGTCTCCTGTTAACTTTGAAGCTTGGCTTTATATGTCTGTTCTCATAGCCTGGTTAACAGTGAGGTTACTTTTTTTTTTTTTTTCTGTATGAGTAGATGTTCACTTTTAGTCCCAGATAAGTTTTACCTCTTTAAAAACAGGTGAAATAGCCAAGCTAGTAAATATGACTGTTTTGGGGATAAACTAGGCAAAGCTGGCCCACTGGCAAACAGGGGGACTAGTGACAAGGTCTACCTGCAGGCAAATGTTTGACAGGTCTCTTCATCTCTTTAACAATAGGGAGATTTGTAATGATGATGCTACTTACTATTCTGTCCTGTATATTCTTTGAACCTCAAATTTTCCTTTTAGACTTCTATCCCAGGAAGTTATATGCAGATGTGCACAAAGCTTTATACAAAGATGTTCATCACCACATTGTATATATTACCCAGATATCAGTTATGTTTGCTCTGTATTTTGAGGTTACAAAAATGATTACCTCCATTTCTCCTTTGTTTGGGCCCATATATTTCATTAACATTATTTTGCATGGATCAAGTTTTTTATCCTTCAAGATTTTTGGCCAATTCCTCATTGGATTTGAGTTTCTTCTTCCAACAGAGTTTAAGTTGAAAGTGCATAAGTCTTTTCTCTTTACTCCATAACAAACCAGGTTTAATTTCCATATTTTTTTTTTTTTTTTTTTTTTTTGAGACTGAGTTTCACTCTGTCACCCAGACTGGAGTCCAGTGGCGCCATCTCTGCTCACTGCAAGCTCTGCCTCCTGGGTTCACGCCATTCTCCTGCCTCAGCCTCCCAAGTAGCTGGGACTACAGGCGCCAGCCACCAGGCCTGGCTATTTTTTTTTTGTTGTTTGTTTTTTGTTTTGGTAGAAATGGGGTTCCACCGTGTTAGCCAGGACGGTCTCGATTTTCTGACCTCATGATCCTCCCGCCTCGGCCTCCCAAAGTGCTGGGATTACAGTATTGAGCCACCGCGCCCAGCCATTTTCCTTGATTTTTATTTCTTCTAAAATACATTTATGAGGCCAGGCGCAGTGGCTCACCCCTGTAATCGCAGCATGCTGGGAAGCCGAGATGGGCGAATCACCTGAGGTCAGGAGTTTGAGAGGCTGGCCAACATGTCAAAACTTTGTCTCTGCTAAAAATACAAAAATTAACCAGACATGGTGGCAAGCGCCTGTAGTGCCAGCTACTCCAGAGGCTGAGACAGGAAAATCACTTGAGCCCGGAGGCGGATGTTGCAATGAGTCAAGATCGCACCATTGCACTCCAGCCTGCAAGACACGAGTGAAGACTCCATCTCAAAATAAAATAAAATAAAATAAAATAAAATAAAATAAAATAAAATAAAATAAATAAAATAACATTTATGTGTGAATAGTAATCTTCCTTGGCGTTTTGAGAGGCTCAGTTCATTTACCTTGTTCAAATTATTTGAAACAGACTTTCTTTTTCTTAAAACCTTTTTGCCTCTTAGTATTAATTCCTCTTAGGTCCCTTATTCTGTAAGTTCTTAGATTCTTTTATTTGCATTCAGACTGGAGTTTTAGGTCATAATCTAAGTCATACGCATCCTCAAAGAGTTTGCAGATAAAAATTGTGGAATCCTGTTGAACTTTTACAGGAAAAACGTTTATCTATACATTCACTAACCTCAAAACTGTTAGTAGTACTTATGATTCTGTCGCCAATAGATATTTCTTTGATCCTTCCTTATTATCTTAAAAATGCTGTAGAAATCTTGAAATGCTATCTAACTTGTCACTCCTTTGAAATCATGGTTTTAGAGTCACTACTGTATTTGTTTATTTAAAGTATAAATTTGAACGCCCATCTATTTCAATATAATTGGGTTTCCTTACAATTCTATATATTTTATTTTATTCATTTCAAAGCAATATTGTGAAAAGAGGTCCATGTGTGAGAGCCACGTGATTCTTCTTCTGAGGGACTAAGCAGACCATATCCTTTTAAAGTAGACTATATCTCTACAAATTTGGGATTTCCTCAGAAAAGGGTTAACCTTCCCAATGTCAATCATTATGGGAATAAATGTATCGTGGGACAGAAAATATGAATTGTAGAGATAGAATAATGTCTTCCTCTTAGTGCTTCCTGTGAAAAACTGTATTGATTATGAGAAATGTCTCTACCAGAATATTTCTGGTAATGAGAAGTGATCTGATCCCTCCTTGTGGAGATGAGCAGTGACCCAGGTCAAGATGCAGCCACATAAGAGACCTTAATCAGTCCTCAGTAGGCAGTCTCTGGGAGGTGCCCTGTCCATCAGATGACATGAGCCATATGCTATGCTATATTTCTCTCAAGCAATATGCATTTCCTGAGTGAGAGACTACATGAGGCCCCCAAATCTCCTCTCACAAAGTTAGATAATTGAGAGAAGATAAAAATATTTTGTTATTTTCTGTTATACCATGTGGTACAAATAACAATCAAAATCTAAAATTAAGCAAATAATCTAGTATTATTAGATGTTAACTATTATAGTGTGACCTCTGAAATTCTGTCAAACGTAAATAAACACATAATTAATTCTACCAGGAGTAGAGCATTTCTCTCCAGAGAGATTAGACAAGTTATCTACCCCAATCTCAAAAGATGTATTCACATTTGTAAAATCCGTTCAGACATATTTACTTACCAAGTGTTACTCTTTGGGAAATTATTTAACCTCTCCAGTCCTCAGTTTACCTATATTTAAATTTTGGATAGTAAGAGTACTTAATGCATAGAGTTCTTCTGATTAAAGATGAGTTAATAGAAAATAACCCAGAAATGTGATTGTAATATATATGGTAAACACTCAATATCTTAGCTGCTCTTTTGATTGTTGTTATCATTGTCGTTACTGAATCTTTTAGGAGCCTGCCCTGCATACTTAAGATTCCCATATTTTGGCTTCCTTTTCCCAGCACACTGTACATCTTAGAAGACACAAAGAGCATTGGTTTCCTGGCTTCTACTCTGAAATGTAATTATGCATTCCATACTAGATTTAGCTACATAATGAAATCCAAATTAAAACAAAAAATGCCCCATGTTTCTTGTTAAACACTATGGAAATCCTGATGCAGAATGGAATACATAGGATAGAAGTTGTTACGAAACATTTCAGTTCATTCCCAGTCTCTTGCTTGCAGCCATGAGTTCTTAAATACATACTCAAGTTCTAATTTTCCTTACTAGTGCCTTGACTATCTAAATTGAATGACTTGTTCTGGATTAGATCTAGATAGTGATCTGAATCAAAAGTATGTTAGGCTGATAATTAAAATTGATAATTAAAACTTTCTAAGGAAGTGTCTCACTCTTTTCACTAATTAAAGTTTAAAAACCCCTATTAAGGACTCTGCTGACTTTCCACATTGTGGTTTTGTTTAGAGACTGTGGACTTGAAAAGCTAAAGAAAATGTAAATGTTCAGCTTACCAGGACTTTAAACTCTTTCTTATGTGACCCAGAAGAGAGCTGGCATTTTACATGTTTTCTACTTCAATATGAGATCAAATTCTGTAATGTCCTTTTTTATTACCAATAACATAGATTCCATTTACTAATCGAATATGTACCAGGTATAGAATGAAGTGCTTTACATAAATTTAATTTAAATATTACAATAACTAAAAAATTAAAAAGTCTAAAATTGATGCCACTTTGACCACATCATACAGCTGACAGGTGTCAGCACTGGATTCAGAATAACTATCTTCTGATTATAAAACTATATAGTTGACCCATCTGATTATTACAATTCTGTATATAAGCATGCCAAAAAATACTTATGGACCAGCAAGCACTTATTTATTTGATAAGGGTACAGAAAACATTAAGAAGCCATCTTTCTCATGTAAAAGCTAAAATCAATAGTTTGATCTAGAAAATTATGTAGATTCAAATATAGTCTCACTGGCCATTACACCAGAAAATGTGGTATCTCTTGGGTGCATTGAGGAGGACATTTAGCTATTTGCAGGGAGGCTAATCAAATGATCGCAAATATCTAATTTGCTGAATTGAAATGTATATATTAAAAATATAAGATTCCTTTACATACATGTTTAAAGACTATTTGGGGACTTATAATACTTGTTTTTAGTATTGCACTTGCTTATTTCATAATGTAATTTCTGATTGACATTTTTTTATGCCACTACTTTTTTCCATAAAAGTTCATGTTTTTTCTTCCTCCATATTTTCTATTTCCTCTAAAGAATTGGAACTTTGTTCTTTGTATATACTGCCATGTCCTGAAATTATAATTCTTAGTTCTTTCAACCTGCCACTTCCAATAATGACATGAGAGAAAAAAAACTACTATGCATGCCAGTTGGCTCTATTTTGTATCATAAGGAAAAACTACATCTGCTTTTTGGATTAAACTACGCTTATAAAACCATGTCTATTTAGTTGAAGGGAGAAAAAAGTACAATTTACATGTTTTAGTAGACTTCAGAGCTTTAATTCACCCTAAGTTTACCCTTGGAGAAAAAAAACTGAGAATTTCAATCTGATGGTTGTTAGCCAGCTGTTTTCTTTTAGACTGGCAGCATGATGTTTGCCAAAGTTACGACCACTTATGCCAATCCCTATTAGTGACTAAATGCTGTTTGCCCCACACACTTGTTCATCTGACATAAAAGTAGTTTCAACAAGCACTCATCTAAACCATAAGTTAATTCAGAAAGTATTTTAAAGTCACTTGTTTTGTGCATTGTTCAGTGCTGGTGCTGTAACAAATATGAAGAAACTGACTACGTGGCCTATGGTTCTGAGGACTTCCAGTTGCTTAGTGGAAGGGAAGGGGGATGGCAAATCCTGTAAAAACTTCATAGAGTCATTATTACATAAGATCGGGGGATCTCTAATTCAAAAAACAGATTATTAACATGAATGAGTTAAGTGGTGGGAGAAAATGTGTATGGCTGATGTGTTCAGATAAGTCTTCATTGAGGAAGTACAAAATGGGAATAAAGTATGAGGTACAAAGGAAATCGCTCCCCCTTTAAAAATTATATGAAGAAAATGGTTTCTTTTTGTAAATTAGAAAAGAATACACTGATGTGAAGCTCTGAACTACATGAGAGAAAGAAAAGGATTTTATCACTTCTAATATTTTGAATTAATAAAGGTTTATTTAATTATTTAGCAAGTATTTAAAATTTTACAAAATTTGCTTCTCGAGTAGAAAACAATGGATGAGTTGCTACCTCCATATAGAACTTGAATAATAGCTTGTGTTTGCATGGTTAATATTTAAAGTCATGTCTCATAAAAATTTTATTCAGAGTGCTACTGTCTCAGCGTTCTGAAGGTATAAATCCTAATGATCTCTATATCTTCATTTTCTTTTTAAATGTTGAGTTTCAGAAGCAAATTAGGGATAAAGGAACAGAAATGTGTACTGAAAGAGACTTATCTCTAAGTCAATAAGTCTCTTACATAGATCAAAGAAGGTATTTCAAGGGTCCAATAAATTTTCAGTGCCTAAAATCAGCACTTAGGAAACATATTTGGACATGTCTTCCAAACACTTTTTTATGCCAGTTTCACTTGACTTTTCATTATATCAAAAAAGACAGCAAATCCAGGAGGAGAAAATAAGAAAAAAGCATTAACAGTCTAAAAATACTGTGGAAACTCAGTTGTTTAATTTTGAGACGGTATTCTTAAGGTCATAAAGAATTTGAAATCTTATAAATAAAACTCGAGTATCTGAAGGCTAAATGCCCTTGAAACTTAGAGGCTGATGTTGCATATTTATGAAAATGCAAACTTTGGTTAAATCAACTTAGTTTTTGTTGTTGTTATTTTGGTTATTCTAAGATAAAGTTATATATTGAGTTTTTTAAAAACTCAAAATTTTTTGAGTTTATCAAATTAATTGAATTAGGTAGTTACTTTGGCGTTGTGTACTCAGTCTCGGTGTGGAAAAATATAAAATTATAATTTCCATACTAAAAATAAAAAAATTTAGGTGGAAATCTGTCATGAAAACATTTTCCAGCTCTATTATTACTGAAAATAAAGTTTCCTCTTTTTAAAAATTAACACTTAACAGCATCTTACATGGGCAGAATTTTATGAAATTATTTTGCTAAAAATAGATAAAAATTGAAAGAATTTATCATGAAAAAGTGCCAACAAATAGCAAATTAGAGATTTTCATCAACAGATGGCTCTTAAAAATCCAAATTTTCCCCCATCTGTAAATGCTATGATGCAACTAAAAAAACAACACCTACAATCTCTAGCTTATTAATACAATTATTATTTATTTAGACACATTTACAGATGGGAAGTATTCTGCTGTAATAATTTGTTATTTTGCTCTGGAAATTGAGACATGTATATATCTTAAAAGCTATTTTGTCATAGTAACTCCTAAAATTTGATCTGGAAAAAGTGTTCTTTATAATTTCTATTACATGTAGCATTATAGATGAGATATTAAAATATAAATTTTTGAATATGCTTATAATATTATTTATAGTAATATGCATAGCATTATAGCATTATTTTAATAATATCTGAAATAATTTTTTGTCTCACATTAAAAGAAGAAAATGTTCATTTTTCTATGTATCATAGAAGTATAATGTAGCCACCTTTTACCTTATGGTTAATCATTTTTAATAAATTGTTGAAAGAGTTTTATGATTGGGAATTTTATTACAAAGCATAGGGATTTAGAAGCGAAATGCCAGGTCTTGAACTTTTAAAATTTGAATTATCATTCAGTAATTTGCCAACCTGTTTTTTCATTAAATACCAGGGGTATCAAGACAAACGTGTTTGTCCTTGTACTCAAACACTTGAGGTCTTATAAGAGAGACAGTCAAATAGGTAGATAATTAATTTAAAATACTGTCGGTATAGAGAGGAATGTGCAGTTTTCAAAAAATAATTCAGAGGTGAATACATGAGGATGGGATAATTAATTTTACTGAAGAAGCTAGGAAGTGAAAGTCATTGAAATACTAGAAAATTTAATGGAAACAAGACACTGAAATTCTAAATAAAGTTAACAGTAAGGTTTCCAATAAAAATGTAAAAATGTTTAATACTATGTTGGTCTGACTGCGTGGGCACCATTTTAGTCAATTTAAAGCACCACATTTATATGAGACACTGATAAACTGAACTACATAGGGATGATTGAGATCAACACTAAAGATACTAGGAACTGCTCAACATGAGAAAGTTTTGAGAAAATGAAGTAAACAAACTTGAGATATGATACTCTTTTTAGATTTCTGAAAAAGGGTTAATGTAAGGGTGATGTGTTTCTCTAAAGAGGAGAATTTTAAAAAATTGCTAGTTACCGGCAGGACAGATTTTAGTTAAATAATAACAAGGAAAAATGCTGAAAAAAAAACAAAAAAAAAAAAAAACTTAAACCATTGAACAACATAAATTTTGTATAGGCACACATAATTGTATTGTATTTCAATTTATCATACTTCACAGATATTATGTTTCTTATACATTGAAGGTTTATGGTAAACCTGCATTGAGCAAATTTATTAGTGTCATTTTTCCAACAACATGTGCTCACTTTGTGTCTTTGTGACACATTTCAGTGATTCTACCAATATTAAACTTTATTATTATTATATTTGTTAAGATAATCTATGATCAGTGGTCTGTGATGTTACTATTGTTTTGGTACACAATAACACACCCCCATATAAGATGGCCAAATCAGTTGATAAATACGTGTATTCTGACTGCTCCACAAAAATCTGAAAAGGATTCTCCATTCTAGATGTCATTAAGAACACTAATAATTCATGGGAGGTCAAAATATGAACATTAACAGGAGTTTAGAAGAAATTGACTCCAGCCCTCATGGATGATTTTGAGGGATTTAAGACTTCAATGGAGGAAGTAATTGCAGATATGGTGAAAATAGCTAGAGAATCAAAAGTGAAAATGGAGATGGGATTCATTTGCTGCAACCTCATGATAAAATTATAACAGATAAGGAGTTGCTTCTTATGATTCAGCAAAGAAAGTAGTTTCTTGAGGTGGATTTGAATTCTGATGAACATTGTTGAAATGACAACAAAGGATTTAGAACATCATATAAATGTTGATAAAGCAGTGGCTGGGTTTAAAGGATTGACTCCAATTTTGACAGAAGTTCTACTATGGATACAATGTTATGAAACAACATTGCATGCTTATATTAGTCCGTTCTCATGCTGCTAATAAGGACATACCTCAGACTGGGTAATTTATAACGAAAAAGAGGTTTAATAGAGTCTCAGTTTCATGTGGCTGGGGAGGTCTCACAATCATGGCAGGAGGCAAAAGGCACATCTTACATGGCAGCAGGCAACACAGAAATGAGAACCAAGGAAAAAGGGAATCCCTTTATAAAACAATCAGATCTTTTTAGATTTGTATCCTCCCATGAGAACAGTATGGGGCAACTGTGCCTGTGATTCAATTATCTACCACTGGGTCCCTCCCAGGACAGGTGAGAATTACTGGAGCTACAAATCAAGATGTGACTGGGGTGGGGACACAGCCAAACCATAGCAATGCTACAGAAAATTTTTCTTAAAAGGGTGAGTCGATCAATGTGGCAAACTTCATTGCCATCTTAGTTTAAGAAATTGCTGCAGCCATTCCAACATTCAGCAACCACCACAATCACCAACCACCAAGATTGAGGCAAGACTTTCCACTAAAAAAAGAGGACCCCTTGCGAAAGGTTCAGATAATTGTTAACATTTTTTAGCAATGAAGTATTTTTTAATTAAGGTAGGTACATAATTTTTGTAGACATTTTGCTATTGCACATTTAGTAGACTACAGTGTGATGTAAACTGGAAAACCAAAAAATGTATGTGACTTCCTTTATTTCAGTGGTCTGGAACTGAACCCGCAATATCTCCAAGGTATGCCTTTAGGTATGTAGAAAACTGCAGGTAAATGTTCTATTAAAATATACAAATTTCAATTTATTTCGTGTTGCTTTGTTTTACTCTTCACATAAATTACAGCACAACAATATGCAATATGTAGCATGAGAAATTTTGTTGAATATTAGGTTCTTGAGCTTTCAATATGGCTATCTTTTTGTATTCTCTAATTTTCATGTGAACATTGGCATAGCTAATTTAGAAACTGTACAACGGTTTAAAGAACTTACAGCTAGCAAGGATGAAAATAAAGGGGCTATCGATTCTTGTGCTTTAGGGCATTAACTGCTTTCCAGATGGCTTAGAGTAATACATACCCTGCAGTGTAGTTTATTAGGTGCATTAGCAAGATTTTATGACATTTTCAAAAACGCTTGACAATGGCAACTTTTAAAACAAAATACTGAAATAAATACCTTACAGTTTCTAGTTCTGTGTCACTTTTAGACAGTTTTTAATTTGTAAAATAATAGAATTCAATTAAATATGACCTTTTTAGAAATTTTACAAAGCGTACGAAATGAATTCTTACTTATGAAGTATTGAACAGTATTTTCTTTTTCCATATCATTTTAACAAATGATTGTAATGATTATTTATAAAGTTTACATGTAAAAAAATCAAGCTCACTTCCCTTGTTTTTACGTACTGTAACATTTTTGAAGGACATTAAAATAAGGTAGGAATTTGATGTATTCTGTTTAAGTATGGTAGTGCAGAAATGCAAACATGTGAAGTTGTGACTTGTGGTATTAACTGGAATTTCATGACTGCATTTTATTCAGATAAGCTAAAGTTTAAAAATGTATAAACATATGATTCTCTCTTCTCAGCTCCATAGTTCTGAAGATTTTAAAAGACACAGAGAATATATTTACACAAGAGATATTTGAGAAGGCTTGAGGGTGTATACTGTATTCTAGGCTTATGGTAATAGAGTTTGGGAAAGAATGGCCCCTCCCACCCTCACACACACTCACTCACTCACACATACATACCTGATAGAGTTGCAATTCATGCATCTTAATCTCTGACCAGTAGAGCCATTTTTATTAACCTGCTTTGGGTGGAAAAAAATGGAGGTAATACTTAGAAAGAAAATTATTATTTTATTTATTTATTTTATTATACTTTAAGTACTAGGGTACATGTGCACAATGTGCAGGTTTGTTACATATGTATACATGTGCCATGATGGTGTGCTACACCCATTAACTCGTCATTTATATCAGGTGTATCTCCTAATGCTATGCCTCCCCCATCGCCCCACCCCACAACTGGCCCCAGTGTGTGATGTTCCTCTTCCTGTGTCCAAGTGTTCTCATTGTTCAATTCCCACCTATGAGTGAGAATATGCGGTGTTTGGTTTTCTGTCCTTGTGATAGTTTGCTGAGAATGATGGTTTCCAGCTTCTTCCATGTCCCTACAAAGGACATGAACTCATCACAATAGCAAAGACTTGGAACCAACCCAAATGCCCATCAACGATAGATTGGATTAAGAAAATTTGGCACATATACACCATGGAATACTATGCAGCCATAAGAAAGAAAATTATTTTTTATGGGGAATTTTGCTGATAATTAGAGTTCTCAAGATGACAGTGAAAGAGTTAGTGAGGTCAAACAGGGGTGCTTGACTGTGAAAGAGTAGAAGATGGGGGGTAGCCTGTTGAGTCTTAGCTTCTAATTGTAGCAGAAGTAAAAAGGGATGCAGATCATAACAAGATTAATTCTGCTTTAATCTTGTTTGGAGATGGTTTATCAATTTTCATTGTACATATGTTTTTAGAGACTTGTTTTCTAAACATATGATAGCAGCGAAACAGGAAAGTTTGGGAGAAAAGAAGGAGGCCTTGCCAGACCTTGTGGACTAACTACAAGAGTCTTCTTTTGTGTTCTGGCAGATGAAACTATAGAGGCCAGGAGAGTGAGATTTTATTGAAACACATGGCTATGCAAATTATTCTTGTCATCCAATCAATACAGCATTCAGTATATTTTGTCTTCGATTTAGAGTCATTTTAATGAATAAATAGAATAGAAATTATCAATTTATTTATAGATTTAGTCATTTAACAAGAATTTCTGAATTTATACAGAAGATTCTTCCAGGAATTAGATTTTTTTAAATATTATAATTCTAAAATTATTGTAGATTTACATGCACTTGTAAGAAATAATAGCGATTTACATGCACTTGTAAGAAATAATAGCGATTTATATGCACTTGTAAGAAATAATAGCGATATCCTATATATTCTTCACCCAGTTAATTATGATAACATCATTCATGACTATACTATAATATCACATAAATAGAATGAGTTGTTTCCAGTAAATGAGTAAATGTTTCACAATTCTGACAGTCATTGTTGTACTCACTTAGAAAAAAATTAACAAGATAAAGAGGTAGTAACATAAAACAATTCTAGATGAAAGTATTAAATGTTGAGATGGGCAGATCATTCGAGGTCAGGGGTTCGAGACCAACCTTGCCAGCATGGTGAAATCCAGCCTCTACTAGTGATACAAAAATTATCATGATGGCACATGCCTATAATCCCAGCTACACGAAAGACTGAAGCAGGAGAATCCCTTAAACCCAAGAGGTGGAGGTGGCAATGAGCCAAGATTGTACCCCTGCACTCCAGCTGACAGAGTGAAACTGTGTCTTAAAAAAAAAGTAGCAAATGTGAGTAATATGTGATAAATCTATAATGATTTTAAAATAGTATTGTTTCAAGAATATGATAATTAAACAGATATTTTTAAAGAGTGCTGTACAATAAACAATTTTTCAAATCACCAAGAAATAGAGACCATTAATGATAGTGGTACAGTTGTTCACTTTCAGAATAAATGATCTTCTAAAAACCTCAAAAAGGAAGATAATAAAATGTGAAGCAACCTGAATATATAAAACTTCTCGTGATCTTGGTTAATCTTGTATTTCTTACTCTTGATATAATTTTGACCATAAGAAAAATTTTCTGTTTCCTACTGTGAGCAAAGCAACAGAAACATTACAGAAATAAATGACAACCTACACTTAGACATATGACATTCATTTCATAAATATTATTTATACTCTTCTATTCAACAGGCTTTATTCTAGGTCCTGGAGAACCTGACAACCAAAATTTGAGTGATCTAAACAAAGAAGAAATATTCAATAGCAATAATTGCCATGAATACAAAATAGACAAACAGGATGGAGATGAAGCTGAGTAGGAAAATGGTGAGGGAGGCTCTCAGGCAGTTCCATATGAAACCTAACCTTTATGACTCAGAGAAGAAGGGGTCTGAATCATGAAAAAGGAAAAAAAAATGGGCACCCTGTTTAAGATGCAGCTGTCCCTCAAATTGAATAGATTGTCACTGTGTGTTAATGAGGTACCCATGTTATCAGATTCTCTTATTTATAAGTTAGAAAATGGATTCTTACAGAAAAATTGTGGATTTTTAAATGTTGGTGACTAAATTAAGTTTAGAATTGATGCTGCCCACTCAATCAATTCAGGGCAAACTTACTACATTATTATACCAAATCCCTCAAGCCACTGGTGTCCAACCACTAACATAGATCATCCTTATATGTATATTTTGGCCACATAAAGAGTTCATTTTCTTTATTAAAGAAATTAGAATTTCAAAATCCCATTAGTGCAGTGAATATATACTCCCATCATCCACCAGTTTGTCATTTGTATTATAGATCATTAAATATTTTCTCCTACCATTCTTACAGAGTCCATATTGCTTCATTGTAGAAGTGGGAATTCTAAAATTCCAGAGGTTCAGTGAGTATTTACTGCCTGGTGATTTATATCATTTCACTCTATAGATTTTATAGGTTCACTTGTTATGATGCATGATAAATATGCTTTGTCTGAGCCACAGTTCTGGGATAGCCATCAGATTGGGAGCCCCCCAAACAATTAAATCACCTCTCATATTTTTAATGACTATAGGGAGCTAATTATGTCTAATTTTACTGAAGGAGTATAAATAGACATGAACTTCAAGTATCATTTTCATCTTCTCCAATCATATTTTGTAGTTTAAAAAATGTGCATACTTAGTTATTACAGTTTTAGAGGTTATTTTTATAACATTTTTATACCACAAAGTCTGAATTTTTTAACTTGTTCTATCAATTTGGCAGTGGCAATATAGGCAGAGAAGTGAACAGCAATTAATATAAACACTAGAGATTTTTCAAATTAAAGCTTACCTGCATATATAAAATAGAGTTTTAGTACTTTGAAAATCTAAAGGAAAACACAAATTGTATATTCTTGTTAAACAATGCAGTTAATAATTAATTTTATAGCATGAATATTTCAAACTATTTTACACACCTTAATCAGTGTTCATGAATCCCATTTGCATTTGATATTACTGCATGCATATGTGTATATCATAATAAATTTAGTGTAGAAGACAACGTTACTATTTACTCACTAAATTTATTTTGTCATATTGAGCATATATTTTCTGAGAGAATAATTCTGCCATTATAATTCCAAATAATATAGATTTACCACAGGTAAGGAGGATTTTTTGTTTTGTTTTCTTTTGTTTTGTTTAATAACAGATGTACCGAAGGAAGCTCTGGGGTTTGCTAAAGAGCATACACGTCCTAACAGATTAATTGTTCAATCAATATTTATCTGGTATTCATCCTTTCACATTTTTCTTCTCTCCCCAATTCAACAATCTCACCCAGTATAAAAATCCATAAATAATAAGTAAACAATAAATCATACAACAGTTGAAGAAAATGTAATATTTTGAATATTTTTCTGTGTCAAACCCATGCCTAAGGCAAATTTTAGAAAAAAAGTGTTTGCCTTATGTAAAAATGAAAGACATTGGAAAACTCTTTAAAAACGTAAAGTAATTATTAAGAGAAAGATATCATTGAATTTCCAAATACTTGCATAAATTTGATAACCTATTAATATTAGTGATCTTTAGTATTTGTGTATATATTTTTAAAATTTCTTTGCATTCAGCCTTTTTACTACTTATGGAAAGCAAATAAGTATTGTTACATGAAATTTAATAACTTTATAAACCAATTTAGTAAAGAAAATATTGGTTTTGACTGTAGTTGAATAATAATTATTTTATATTAACTATATCTCAAAAAGAAAGTTATATGTGAATGTGAGTACAGACACAATATAAATTTATATTTGATTACTGGCAATATATTACTAAAAATGTCTATTATTTGAAAAGATACATTATCATAATTAAAATTTCATTGATTCTAGTTATGATGGTAAATAGATTTTAAATTACTTATAAAACAGACATCCATTTTCACTGTCTATAATGGTATCGAGATATGCATATATAAACTAAATTAACTTTGTAAGAGTGGTAATCTGATTCATTTTTTTTGTTGAGGTAGGCAGGGCATAAATAATTATTGATTGCTTTAAATTTATTCAAAAAATCATTTATATTGTAATTCAGTTGAACTTTGTCAATGAATCATAATTTAGGATAACTGTAGATACTCATTATGAAAATAAAAATAAGCAAAGTTATATTTACAGTATAAAACAATCAGCTAGGGTTTAATGTAATATATTAGCATGCTCATGAATGTAATTGACTGCATATCACAAATCCATGATACAAAATTTTAGATACTTGAAAGTATTATAGTTTAGAGTTTATTCTAATTTTTCAAAGCTTTAGAAGTAAATGATTCAAGTGTGACATTTGAAGCAATGTAACAGATAAAGATTGATTTTTTTAACCCGAGAATTTCACCCTTAAAAAATTAGAAAATGGGAAGATTAATGACTTAATTTCCAGTTCAGTCTTAGTCTCATTTTAAGTCTTTCCATCATTCTATGTGTACCTTTTTCAGAACTGGGAGTCATTATATTCAATTATTTTTATAAAGGAACAACTGTTCCTTTATAAAAGGAAGAATATTATTAAATGAATACCTAATAAATGAGAATTTTACTCAAACTAGTACAAATAGCTTATAGGGATTATTTATCAAATTATTCCTAGAACTATGGGGATATTATTAATCATGTATATCTGCCAATAGTCACAATAAACACACACAGATTATAATAAACAAAACTATCTTTACATTAAGGACAACATAGAGAGATTATAATATTTTCCCCAAAGCGGTCAGCTGCCAAATTAGAGACAACAATGGAGGACTGGATAATAATAAGACATGAATTAGAATTAGTGTCTTGAAATGTTTTCCCAGCTTGAAACATTTATAATAAAATGATCATGAAAATGTAAAAGGAAAGCAACTTTAAATGATATGATTTTTATACGTAAGTGCTAGAGTAGTATTTAAATCATTCAACAAATGTTGATAGTTTTTGTGCATGTGGGTTTGACTATGTGTTGTGTGTGTGTTTTTGTTCGTGGATGTTTAACATAGGAAAACCAAAACTATCAAAACATTTATTAATTTTATTATAAACTGTAGTCTATTTTAAGCATAAACTTTCGTAATTTGAGTTAATAACTTTTTCTATTGACAAAGAAACTGCACAATAGCTGAGTATTCCCCCTTACATAGCAACCCAGAAAGAGCCATTGTTCAATGAGTTTATGCCCTTTAAGCATAGATAATTGATCATAAATCTTTAGGCGGCCCAGCTGGTTTTCCATATGACTGCAGAAAAGCACCATATGGCCTCACACACTCACAAGGATCCTCAGTACTCACAGGTTAGGGATTAAAAATCTGTCACACTATTAAGAATCGAGCTGCTCTCAAACTGGTGGAAAATAAATGATATCCCATTTAAAGTGGAGAGAAACAGCTTTTTCAAAATGCTGATGGCTATTTCTGCAGTTCCTGTACTGTTCTGATAATTTCCATATAATTTAGGTACCTGAACAACTCAATGAGATTACATTTTAAAGTCCTTATGCCTTGGAGAAAAGCATTAAATTGTAGCTTTGCTCAGTCCTAACATGTGTGAGTCCTACTCTCTTCTGCATATTGGCATATTTTCTTAGGTTTTGTCCATATGGTTGGAAATAATGTCTTCCAGATAGCTTCCCTCTTCACATTTCTCTACTATAATGAGACCTAATCCATTTACCTAGCTTTAGCTCAAATAATCCTATGGCAGGATGAGTTACGCGTCCATCCTTTCACATGTGGTAAAAAGAGCAGTCCCCACTGTAAACTAATGGTTAAAAGGCAGAATAAAAAGTCCCCCAAAATACATAAGTTCTAATTTCTAGAAGAAGAATTAGTTACTAAAATATTATTATAATGATCATGAACCACATGTACAACCACTTACCCATACTAGCTAGGAATTTTGAACCCTGCCACCAAATAGGATAAGAAAACACGATTATGCCTGACATGTAGCTAAAACTTTACCATCTTTAGACCAAGGAAAAAGGTGCCATGCCCTGGGAGGAGACTGTAGGGCCAAGAAGGCATGATCACCCAAAACACACAGGTTCCTCTTCTGGATCACTTTCCAGGTATCCAAGACACTAGGTCTTGCCCAAATGTCCCAAGGCCATGTTACCAGTTCCCGCATGGGCCTCTTTGAGTCTGCCTTCCTTAAGGCAGAACACACTGATGTGTATATACTTCTGGGAACATTCCAAGGAATGATCAAGGGGATGCTCTTTACAAAGACTGTTTAGATGGACCCTAAAAGTAAAAGATGGAATGTTTACACATGCAAGCATTAAGTCCCTTCAGGTACAAGGTCGGAGATGGGAATACAATGGGGCAAGCTGTGAGCCGAAGACATGGGGCTGGGTCTAAGCTCTTCCTCAACCAGCACACTCAAACACAGACATCCAAGGGACTGAGAACTTTAAATTCAAACCTAGCTTTCCAGGTTGCTGTGAAGGCATATTTTTTATGGCAAAGTACAGAACTAATGTTATTTGATAGTTTTTTAGTTTGGTTTAAAATCTTTAATTTATAAACTTCCAATTTTACTTCTAACTTAGGGTATAAAAGGAAACTATCTTTAACATGGATGAACTATTAATTTATATTCTTGCAGACTGAAGTGATCACTTATCTGAGAAATGGATTAATACACCTTTAAATATGCTATGTATCTAGCATCTCCAGTTATCACTTCTAAGAATAAAAGAGTTTCAAACAGAAAATTCATAACTTGCATAGTTAATTTGCATCATTCAAAAATGCTAACCTTTGAGAGAATGAAGATTTTAAACTTTAATAAAACTTTTAGCAATTATAGGATCAAAGAATAAGTTTGATTAATATCTAACCTTATGGCATTTTAGCCTCCTCATTTGTAAAATGAGGAGCTATGTATCTATCTACATATCCATCAAAGGTGTGGTTTAGGGATTTATTAAGCACCAGGAATATTATCATCTGTGGATATTAATCCTTGCTTGAATGAACATTTAATTATTCTGAAAATGATTGTATCAACTTATTGGATAAATACTTTTATATACTTGGTAATAAGATGATAACTAATTGCATATTTCAAATTGTTAACTGTCTAGTAAGGCAAGAGTCTAATACATGATGGTAATATCATATTATTATGTAGGTTAAAATTTAAGAAATTTGTATGAGGTAGAAACATAGGTTTCTATTAATCAAAAGGATTTGACATTCACTAAAAGGCAACACTATTTTGATATTTCTATAGTCAGCCTCTACATAAACCAGTTTTATTTAATTTATTATAAAATAAGGGTGAAATGAAGAAACTATGTTTCTGATCTATGTTATACTATTCTAAACTTAACTGAATATTTAATTTGTATATTATTTTAAAAGTTCATGGCTGAGTGCTATGGCCCACACCTGTAATCCCAGTACTTCGGTAGGCCAAGATGGACAGATCACCTGAGGTCAGGAGTTTGAGTTGAGCCTGGCCAACATGGTGAAACCCCGCCTCTACTAAAAATACAAATATTAGCCAGGCGTGGTGGTGTGTACCTGTAATCACAGCTATTTGGTTGGCTGAGGCAGGAGCATCGCTTGAACCCAGGAGGCAGAGGATGCAGTGAGCCGAGATTGCATCATTGCCCACCAGCCTGGGTGACAGAGCGAGACTGAAAAAAAAAAAGTTCATAAGCATCATTATAGATTATTTTAAGTTCATAAGAAAGAAAACACACATAGATAATAAATCTTTACTATTAGAAAGAAATCTATTTTTTTCTGATGTTTCAACTTGTTAGTATTTTTATAAAAATTAACTTCAAGCAGGCTAATTTGACATCAACTAAATTATATAATGCTGCACAAATGGATTGGTTTATCTTTTCTACATTATTATACCTCTAATTCCAAAAAGGTTTTTTAACTTTTTGAAACAGTGTAACTTAAGATCAAAAGAAATAGAAATTACTAACATAAAAGCTTATATAAGAAGTCAACATGTATCATACTTTTCTGTCTTATAGATTTAGTAATACAATGTATCTGAACCAGGCCACTGTTCACTTATTTTCTGTACTAGAAAAATTGAAATGTTGACTGTTAGACAAGCATAAATTTGTCAAACTACTAAGATAAGAAATGCATGTTTGATGGTAGAAACCAAATAAAATCAGTTATACGGCTTTGAAAATCCAAGAAAGTCCTAAATTTTGCCCAAAATGAGGTTGTGTATGATTCATCACCTTACATATGATCATACCTAAAATTTTCAATCTTCTGTGAAATGCTTAGATAAAAGATCTTAGCCTTTGTAAGATGAAGACTATTTTTTACCTTTGAGTATGATCCAATGATATCTACTGGTTTATGAGCTTGTGTTCCTGCTTGAAACTAGGTGAAGTAGACAATTTAAACTAACATGTCCAGGGAATTGTCTTTTTGTATGTCTTTTTTAACTTGTAGATTGTAAACCCCACAGAAACGTCCCACCCAATGTAGAATTCTGGGCTCTCTCCATAACCAACACACAGAACTTGAATAAAACAGTCAATGCACGAGTTTTTTCTCATCTAGCAGAATAATTGAGCCAAAATATTAAACACAATGTTCAGAATATTTGGCAGCAGCTTTTTCTGCACTAGAGATAAAGCCTAAAGCACAGTTCTATACATGGTTTCTAATGGATATATTATTAACCTCTGTCAAAAGCAAGTAACCATGTGCAGTGACAGAATTAGATAATTAACCAGGAGGCAAAGTAGTAGTGTGATTAGCTAGGTTTTAGAGTAATTCTGTTGTACACTTATCACTTTTGACTCCTACTATCTATATGATTTTCACAAACCTATTTAAGGATATATTTTGGGAGGCATACAACTAATAGGTCCAGGAGGAAGAGCCATGTGATTCAACTTTGAGCATAAACAGGACAAGATAAAATGCATCTTAATCGTCTTCACTTAAAAAATACAGCAGATTTTAAAATGTCCAAAACCCAACAGTTTGACTTCTCAGTTGAGAAAGTGAAGTGGATATCAGCATGAGTCCGCAATTTAGTAATTCTCTGCAGTTTCATTAGTGACATTAAGAAAGTATGAACACCAACAAAATCAATCATTACATAGTCAATAGGCAGTAATAAACATAAAAGAAAGGTTGTTTATAGATATATCCACAAATTCCCACACACCTCTACATGCACTTCTACATGAAACATCTATAAGCCTTTATCTCCTATTCTGCTCTGCCATTAAACATCATTAGTTATCGCAATCTTACAGTCACAGATCTACCTAACTCCAGTTATTCTGGACATATGCAATATTTAGCTCTGGGCTAATTTTAATGTCAAACTATGCTTCTGCTTATCAAGAAAGATCATTCTACCCATAAATCTATCTTAATAATATTAAGTTTAATAATGACACACAGAAATACACCCTTATGTAATGAGTATAAAGAACGATAATAGAATATCCTTGAACACAAAGCTCAGGGATTGCTTCCAAAATAATCCATGAAAGCCTCACTTTGCTCAACTAATTACATCTACTTCTTTGTATTTTTTTAAAATACAGTGAGTAATGATATGAAGAACAAGAACTGTGTTTGATGCATTGGGAGGATTATAGATGTTGAAACTCACTTTTTGACATTTTTAAAGATGTCGATACATTTATGATGTAAAAGTATAATTTTATTACATGGGTTGAATGTGTAGTGGTGAAGTCAGGGCTCTTAGGATGTCTATCACCAGAGTAATCTACATTGTTTCCATTAAGTAATTTCTCATCGTCCACCCAACTCCCACCGGCTCACTCTTCCTGGTCTTTATTGTCTATTCCATATGTCCACATTATTTGGCCCCACTTACAAGTGAAAACATGCATTAGTTGGCTTTCTATATCTGAGTTGTTTCACTTGAGATAGTGGCCTCCAGTTTCATTCATGTTGCTACAAAAGATATTATTTCATTTTCTTTATGGCTGAATAGTATTCCATTGTTTATATATGACACATTTTCTTTATCTAGCCTTCCATGATGGACACAGATTAATAGTGCTGTGATAAATAGTGCTGCGATTTTTTAAACATACCAATGCTGGTGTCTTTTAGATACAATGATTTATTTTCATTGGTATATATCCAGTAGTGGATATATATTTTCAGTATGATCCAATGGTATCTATTAAGTTGAGGATTAGTTCTATATTTAGTTTTCTGAAAAAATCTTTATACTGTTTTCCATAGAGGATGTACTAATTTACATCCCCAACAATAGTGTTGAAGGATTCTGCTGTGATTTGGTTGCATCCCGACCTAAATCTCATCTTGAATTATAGCTCCCATAACTCCCATTTGCTGTGGGAGGGACCCAGTGGGAGGCAATTGAATCATGGGGGCAGTTTCCCCCATACTGTTCTCATGGTAGTGGATAAGTCTCACAAGATCTGATGATCTTACAAGGGGTCTCCCCTTTCACTTGACTCTCATTCTCTCTTGTCTGTTGCCATATAAGATGTGCCTTTCGTCTTCCACCATGGTTGTGAGGCCTCCCAAGCTATGTGGAACAGTGAGTCCATTAAACTTCGTTTCCTCTATAAATTACCCAGCCTCAGATATGTATTTACAGCATGAAAAGAGACTTTGCAGCATAAAAACAGACTAATACAAACTAAAATATACTAATTTTTCTCTGAATATTCATCAACATCTGCTACTTTTTGTCTTTTTAGTAGTACCTAATCTGACTGGTGAAAGATGTTATTGTGATTTTAATTTACATTTCTCTGATGATTAGCAATGTTGAGCAATTTTTCCTATGCTTGTTGACCATTTATGTTTTCTTTTTGAAAATGCCTACTCGTCCTTTGCCCACTTTTGAATGGAATTATTTCTTGTTGTTGCTGAGTTGTTTGAGTTCCTCATAAATTCTGGATATTAGTCTCCTGTAAGATGCATAGTTTGCAAATATTTACTTTCGTTTTGCAGGTTGTCTATTGACTCTTGATTATTTCTTCAGCAGTGCAGATGCTTTTTAGTTTAATAAAGCCCATTTGTCTATTTTTTGTTGTTGTTACGTGTGCTTTTGAGGTCTTAGTCATGAATTTTTGCCAAGACTAATGTCTAAAAGAGTTTTCCCTAGGTTTTCTTGTTTGTTTGCTTGTTTTTGTCACAGGGTCTTACTCTGTCACCCAGGCTGTAGTGCAGTGGTGTGATCTCAGCTCACTTCAATCCCTGCCTCTCAAGCTCAAGTGATAGTCTCGCCTCAGCTTCACGAGTAGCTGGGACTATAGGCGTGTACCATCATATCTGACTAATTTTTGTATTTTTTGTAGAGGTTCAGATTTGCCATATTGCCCAGTCTGGTCTCTAACTCCTAGGCTCAAGTGATCCACCCACTTCAGCCTCCCAAAGTGCTGGGATTACAGGTATGAACCACCATGCTTGGCTATCCTAGCTTTTCTTTAAATAGAATTTTTATTGTCTTAGGGTTTACATTTAAGTCTTTAATCCACTGTGAGTTGATTTTTGTATACAATGAGAAATAGGGGTCCGGTTTCATTCTTCTGCTCATAGCCATCCAATTTATCCAGTTCTATTTATTTATAAGGATGTTCTATCTCCATTGTGTGTTCTTGCCAACTATGGTAAAGATCAGTTGACAATAAATACGTGGATTTATTTCTGGGTTCTCCATTCTGTTCTATTAATCTTTATGTCTATTTTTATATCAATACCACACTGTTTTGGTTACTATGGCCTTGCAGTGTAATTTGAAGTCTGATAATGTGACGCTTTCAGCTTTCTTGTTGTTGTTTTTCCTTAGGCTTGCTTTGGCTATTTGGGCTTTTTTGTTTCCATGTAAATTTTAGGATTCCTTTTCCTAATGCTGTGAAAAATGTCATTGGTACTGATGGAAGAAATTGTAGATGAAACAAAGAAATGGAAAAACATCCTATGCTCATGAATCAAAATAATCGATCACTGAAAAATGATCATGCTGCCCAAAGCAATCTACAGATCCAGTGTAATTCTTATCAAACTTACTCTTTAAAGTTCTACAAAACTAAAAAAAATTCTACAAAACATTTTCTCAGTGAAAACATTATAGAAAATAAAATTTGCTGACATTTTAATGTAAAATTTTGAGTTCTTAAGAGTATATGGACAATAATTATATGAAATATTTTCCTTTAATAATTTAATCCATTTGTAAACCAAAGAGGACTTTCTTTTTGGAAGAAAAAGGAAGGGTAAACAATGAAAGAGTAACAGAGCTTTTTAAAAGTGGAATTCTTATTGTGAAATTGCTTCTCACATTATATAAAATTACAGTTAAACAAAAATTGACAAAGTAAATTAGCTAAACTTGACTTTTGTTTATTTAAAGCCAATACCATCTTTAAAAGATATCACGGGGTGGAGAACTACATAGTTTTGAGTTATTAAAAAACGTAGGTCTACTTTCTTGAGGATATTCTCTCCCGTGCATGTTGGCAGTTTTAAAATGCTTCATGCCCATTAGCTCACAATATAACATCAAAGTACTTATTTTGACTGCATGCAAACAAACCGCCATAGGGACTAACATTGCAGTATTGTTTATAAAGAAGAAAATATAATAAGTTAAATGTCTGAAAAGAAGTGTTTAATTAAATGAATGATAGAACTTTTACATGACAGAATTTTGTCTTTAAAGAAGATTTTCTCAAAATAAAAATATTCACAATGCAATGTTAAAGAGAAGTAGGTTGTTCTGAGTGTGTGTGTGCTTTCAGGAAGAGAGAAAGAGTGATGAAAGAGACAAAAAGAGAAGAAGGGATAGGGAGGAGGAGAATAAATTTGTCCCTGTCACTGAAGTGACCTTATCCTCTTACTGCTTGCTTATTCGTATTTTTAAAATGTTTGTAATTATTATTCATTATATTTTCCCTAAATTATTTTAAAATATACAAAGGCATTAAAAATAGAACAGAGGGACTGAGTTTCAAGATGTCATCTCTAGTTCCTTTGCCTTTGTAAAGCTTATTATGTTTACACATGTATATACTATATAGGAAATATTAATATTTTTTATTTTGGTTTATGATAATATCATAGATAGTATCCAACATAGTCTTAAAAATCATTTCTATATGGTTGTATTAGCCAGAACCCAAGCAGAAAATAGATAAGACTTACTCAGATTGTGTAATTCAAGGGCAGATTAATCTGAATATATTTATAGAACTAGACAGAAGATGGGGCAAGGATCTGCAAGGGAGAGATACTACTTATTTGATTGTGTGCAAAAGATGAAGCTTTTAGTAGCTAGAGATAAACTATGTATTATACAAAACAGTCTGCTATTCATAAGTTATTAACTCCTCAAAATGATTCTACTTTTTAAAATTGTTTGGGGTTCATTAAAACAAAGTACTTTTAATGGTAAAACCACAATTACTTTGACATTACTTTTAATGGTAAAAACCTCAATTACTTTTGCACCAACCTAAATACTTTGGAGGCTGAGGTGGGAGGATTGCTTGAGCTTAGCAATAGTTTAAGGATACAGTGAGCTATAATCTTGCCACTGTACTCCATATTTTGATTTCCTTCTGATATTGTCTAGGTAGCAAATATGGTGAAAGTGTCTTGGGGATCATATATTAGGTATAAACAGCTAAATCTCTTTCCAATTTTATGGGCCTCATTTTGTTGACTATTCTTTTAACTTCATCAAATATCCATGAATATTAACAGATTTTTAGACAAATTTTTACTTTTTGGAGTATTACTATCTCATGCGTCATATGGACAAACTTTAGTCATAATACTTTTTAAATAAAAAGTTGTAGAATAATATGGTAATTATTTTAAAATTGATATGGTTTTAAAGTAACTTATTCCTTTTTGGATATCTCTGATTTAAATTCTTCAATAGTTGATGGTTAAAAGGCCATAAAAGTTAAGAGGAATTTATGAATGTACATAATACCTGAAAATATTATTAAGAATTCAAATGGTTCCTCATCTATTTTTAAAATGTTGATTTATAAATTATAATATACATCGTAGTTTGATGGGAATAGCATTGAATCTATAAATTACTTCGGGCAGTGTGGCCATTTTGACGATATTAATTCTTCCTATCCACGAGCACGGAATGTTTTTCCATTTGTTTGTGTCCTCTCTTATTTCCTTCAGCAGTGGTTTGTAGTTCTCCTTGAAGAGGTCCTTCACATTCCTTGTAAATTGTATTCCTAGGAATTTTATTCTCTTTGTAGCAATTGTGAATGGGAGTTCGCTCATGATTTGGCTCTCCGTTTGTCTATTGCTGGTGTTTAGGGATGCTTGTGGTATTTGCACATTGATTTTGAATCCTGAGACTTAGCTGAAATTGCTTATCAGCTTAAGGGTTTTTGGGCTGAGACATGGGGTTTTCTAAAATACAAGCATGTCATCTGCAAACAGAGATAATGTGACTTTCTCTCTTCCTATTTGAATACCCTTTATTTCTTTCTCTTGCCTGATTGCCCTGACGAGAACTTCCAATATTATGTTGCATAGGAGTGGTGAGAGAAGGCATCCTTGTCTTGTACTGATTTTCAAAGGGAATGCTTCCAGCTTTTGCCCGTTCAGTATCATAAAGTTTCTCTGTATCCCTTCAACTCAGCAGGCTGAACTTAGATCTCTGTTACAAAACAGCAGACTCACTGAAAACAACTCATCTTTGGATCAAACCATGAGTTTTTTAGTCATAGTTTTGTTGCCTTCCAGTTAATCCAGGCTTGCATAATGACCTTTGAAAAAATCCTGCATAACAACTTGTGAAATGGAAACATTTCCTGTCAGTTCTGGGAATTTATTTATTTTTGTTTTTGTGTTTTGTTTTAAGTATATGGAACTATTATACTGAACAAACTTTTGATTTTGTTGATATTTTATATAGTTTTTGTGTCTCCATTTCATTCAATTCAGCTCTGATTTTGGTAATTTCTTTACTGCTGGTATCTTTGGGGTAGTCTTGTTTTTCTAGTTCTTCTAGGTGTGATACTGGATTATGAATTTGAGAACTTTCTAACTTTTTAATGTGGTCATTCAGTGCTATAACCTTTCCTCTTAACACTGCTTTAGCTATGTCCCACAGATGTTGATATGTTATATTTTTGTTCTCATTAGTTTCAAAAAATTTTGTGTTTTTTGTCTTAATTTTGTTTATCCAAAAAGTCATTCAGGAGCAGATTTTTTAATTTTCATGAGATTTTATTATTTTGGAAGATCTTCTTGCTACTGATTTCATTTTTATTGCACTCTAAGCTAAGGGAATTCATTACCTCCCAACTTCTCTTACAGGTGTCCCTCAAGGGAGGTATAAACATAACAAAGGACTGTTACCAGCCACCACAAAAACATCCTTATGTAGGGAGACCATTAACACTAAAGTAACTACACAATCAAGTCTGTATAATAACCATCTAACAACGTAATGACAGGATCAAATCTGCACCTATCAATATCAACCTTGAATGTAAATGGGCTAAATGACTCACTTGAAAGGCCTAGATGGACACGTTGGATAAAGGAGTGGGACCCAACACTATGCTGTTTTCAGGAGCCCCATCTCACATGCAAGGACACCCATAAACTCAAAGTAAGGAATGGAGAAGATCTATCAAGCAATCAAAAGACAAAAATGAGCAGGAGTTGCTGGTCTTATTTCAGAAAAAAATTGACTTTAAACCAATGATGATCAAAAAGGACAAAGAAGGGCATTACATAATGATAACGGGTTCAATTCAACAAGGAGATTTAACTATCCAAAATATATATGCACCCAACATTGGAGCACCCAGATTCATAAAACCAGTTTTTAGAAACCTACAAAGAGATTGAAATAATCACACAAAAACAGTAGACGACTTCAACATCCCACTGACATAATTTGACAGTTTATTGAAGCAAAAATTTAAAAAGATATTCAAAACATAAACTCAGCACTTGACCCAGTGCACCTAACAGACATCTACAGAATGCTCCACCCAACAACAGAATATACATTTCTCTCATCTGCACATGAACACTCTAAAATTGACCACATATTGTCCATAAAAAAGTTCTCAACAAATTTTTAATAAACTAAAGTCATTTGGGATTTTAGAAACTATTTATTTTGCAACTTGCAAATGCCAATATCTGCATTCAATCAAATTCAGAAGAAGATATTCAATGATGCCCAAAACATTGATGGTAATACTTTCTTCAAATTGAAATTAGAATGGTCTCAATTTATTTAATTCCCATCTTTGTACAGGATCTGATACAGAATTGTTGGCTTCAAAAATTCAGTTTAATGAAGACGCAACTTATTTCTAATTTTTAACCAGGAAAATACAACATACATAAATATCATGGCTGTAAAAATATGTGATTTTTTGTTTTTCTGCCTTTCCTATACACTATCATATTTGCATATGATGACATCTCATGAATTTTACCAAAATTGTTAATATAAATTTTTATGATTATGTTGTTTCATGTAATTTTGAGAATTGGATTATAAATTTTAAATTTACTTATATGGTAGTACATCATCCCGGTAGTTTAAGGACAAATAATATGTGATAGATATTTCAAAACCAGGAATGCCTCATAATTTAGAACCAAAGCATGATTTGTTTAAATAATTTCACATGAGATCTGGTCTCATATTTTGATATGTATTAAGAAATCTGTTCTTCAAGATTTCATTCAAAGTTTTCTGATATTTCTAGATTGACTACATGTTACAAAGAATGTTATAGCTATTATGACCTATATTATATTATATTAGAAGAAATTAATGTAAATCATTGAAAATCAGCTAAAATTGATAGTAATGGCAGATTATATTATGTCATGGAATAACCCATAAAGTAACATAAGCTAATCTGATGAATTTAAAAGTTAGGATTTTTTTTTCTTTTTTTTTAGATAGAGTCATATTTGAATGCCCAGGTTGGAGTGCAGTGGCACAATTTCAGCTCACTGCAACCTCTGCCTTCCAGGTTCAAGCCATTCTTGTCTGTCAACCTCCTAAGGTCTCCCAAGTAGATGGGACTACCAAGTCTGGCTAATTGTTTTGTAGGGTTTTCTTTTTTTTAATTTTAATTTTAATTTATTTTTAGTATAGACAGGGTTTTGCCATGTTGACCTGTCTGGTCTTGAACTCCTGGCCTCAAGTTATCTGCTCACCTCGGCCTCTCCAAGTGCTGGGGTAACAGGTGTGAGCCACCATGCCTGGAATAGAATTTTCATTTAATTAGGATTACTAATATGTGGATAAAGAGCTAAACAAATATTGTAAGGAATAATATAAAATGACATGGTTGAAAGATATTATATTGATTGTTAAAAATTAAACATTTGGGAACATTGTTTACATAAATTTTTATATATTCTTTATAGTTACATGGTTATACTTTCAGATAAAGTTATATAAAATTTTAAGTATTATTTTATTCACAATAAATAATTGTGTGCAATTTGAATTATTCCATAACAAGAATAGATCAGCATACAGCCCATGTTAAAAATCTAGTTTCTTTAGATTTGAAGTGTATATTCCATTTAACTCATCTTCCAAATTAGCCTGCATGAAAAGTAGGAAGCTGGTACCTTGATGAAAACATGCTCCATCATCGGTATCTGATCAAGGAATACTGAAGAAGAATGCAGCATTTTATAAATTAAAAAAGGGTATTTTTTTCTGTAATTTTCAGCTTTACTTTTGGCATTAGTCAAAAGAATAGACTCACAGTTTATGAATGTTAAAGTAGGGATATAATTTCGATCATGTTCCAGGAATCTCAGAAAAGCCTCAGGAGAATATGGCAGGGGCCTTTGAAAGGACATTATACACGCTATTGGAGAGAACTATGAGAGTTTCAAGGGAGCAAGTGGAGGGCTGATTGATAAGAATAATTAACTTGGGAAGATTGATTCCTCCACATTAATTCAAGGGAAGATTAGGCACAAGAAGAGTATGTCGTATTTTAGTGGTTATGGCTGACTTTGCCACAACAGTGCAGCAGACGTTTTATAAAGGCTTCCCGAAATCATGCTTTCTCAGAAACAACCATAAACTCTTCTTCCAGAGTCACCACTCTTTGGTTTGGGTGGAGAGTTATTTTGCCAGACTTCTATTGTGAAATATCCAGATTTTCCACGGAGTGTGCCAGACTCTGAGAAGGCCAGAGGAGTGGGACATGTGATTCTTAGCTACACCAAAGAAAAGCCATTTAGAGAATGAGTTTAAAGTGACTCAAGTCAGCAGCTGATCATTTATTATACAGGATATATTGGTCTGGAATTATAAGTGACTTGGGAAACCGCAGTGTAATTCTCAGACAGCCTGAGCTCTGCTCCTAATTGAGGAGAGAGTGAGGGCCACTGGTGATGAAGAAAATGAAGATACTTGCATGTATCTGCCATTCAGACGTACTAGATTCTACACTGTCTTTTATCCCACAATTAAGTAGTCTTTGGGAATAGGAATATGGGTATTGCCCCAAATTAACTGGGCAATGGGGTACCAAAAATTGACAGAAAATGTTTTGAGATCTTTCATGTTGATAAGGGGTGACACTGATTTTCTTTAATTTCTGGGAGGAGTTAGGAGTTGCGGGAAAACAGAATAGGCTAGTGAAACATACAGGGAGACAGACGTGGTTGCAATAAATCTTTCTATAATCTGCCCGATTGTCTGATTGTTTGCCTTCTGAATTCATTAAATTTGCAGAATAATTATTTGTTAAGGAAACCAATTTTATTTTCAAATTTTAGGTTTCTTTCTTTTCTTCCAGTTCATTAGGACTCTAAATATCTTTGTGATATTAACACAAATATATTTACAAGCTCTTTAATGATCATATTGTGAGATAAAGGAAAGAACTATTGTACAGCAATGACACTGCTAAGATAAAGGCTTCTATTCCTTCTTTATCCGTCATGTTACTAGAGTGACATTTTCAAATCAGGCAATCAAAATCCTCTTGACTCTGACGTGGGCCTTGCCTTCTTGACTTTAATAATTTGTGACTCATATTCACCCAAAGAGGTGTATAGGCTTATTGAATGTTTCTTTGAACTAGGTATATAACAACCTTGACTATAGTGCACTAGCCAAGATATCCTTCCAAAATTGGACTATCATCATGCCATTGACAATATTTTGAGTTATCTGTTTCATAAACCATATAGGTAGGAGAGCACAGAGCCAAATAATGCATTTTAGATTTTTTTGCATGAGGGCTTATATCAGGAAATATATATCTTAGCCCCCAAATAATGATGTCATTTTTCATTATGTAAGGTTAACTCAGATTTTGTAGGAAAATATCAACTGAAATTGTATTTTTTGCTCCAAATAATTTGGATCTTTTAAAGATTATAATAACTATGGCATTTCTAAATACTTTACTATGTTGCTAAAATACACTTCATTTATTTCCCTCTTTTCTAGTTACTTATAAAATACTATTTAAAATAAAATAATTTATATTAATAAAAAATAATGAAATAAGAATAATAGAAGTGTATTCATCATATTAATTCAGTAAGCCTATTATTGCTATTGTAATGTAATGCAACTTATTTGGTAATTAGTAATCCTTATAGCTACAAGAAAAAGTAGTATTATACATTGAAATTATAAATTGACTCCCTGCTAGTTTAAAATTCAAGACAAAAAAGTAAATTAATTTTATTTACATTAAGAGAAAATAGTAAAAGATAAACATTGATAAAAATTGTACAAATAATCAGTATAATAGCATAGCACAAAATTTTGTTATTTGTTGTGTCTGAGTGTGTGTGTGTGTGTGCCCGTACACAGTTTTCCATTTTTAAGGAAATGCCTGAAGGAAATAGGCCTTGAATTCTAACAATGATGTTGTAAACCGAGAGTCTGAAATTGTTGAAGTGACACTAGATCTTAGTATATTTTCTCTCATAGATTTTGGTTAGCATTGAGGTTGGCAGATTACTTATCATGGCTTACAGACATAGTGTCAACCTTATAAGCACTTGCATTCTGAGCCAAAGGCCATCAAATTACTGCTCCATAGTTTTGAGGCTCAGGAAATATTTCTAAACTACTCCTTAAACCCAGGCAGCCTGGCTGCAAAGCCCACACAATTAACAATAATATAGCATTGTTTCTCTGACTGCACCAGGGTAAACAAAATTGGAGGAGTATTCAGACAAAGTCCCATAGTCCTGAGAAGTGAAAGAATAGTAGGAAGAATAAAAATTAGAGATTTTTATTATAAAAATAAAATAAAATAAATAATAAAAATAATTTAAAAAATGAAAAATTTCTAGATGATACAAAAACGGAGGAGTACGTTATAAATGGACGAATAAAAACTGTTCAAATGGAGCTCAATTGGAGGTTACATAATACATAGTTTAATACTAAAGATAAAGTTTACATGTTTTATAGTTTACCTTTAGACATGTCTGCTTTTGTAGTTTTAAAACGTCATGAACTACCAAGTTCCAAAGTGAAATTAAGATTTTTAATAGGAGACTTAGCTCAGATATTCCACATGTGATACTCAAAAATGTAAACATATATGTATAGTGAGTAACTTCCTGGTGAAAGGCATGTACATTTGCTAAGCATTAGGCTTGGTATGAGCATGAACACACTAATTCAGTTTATGTTCCATTATTATCTTTACTTTGTTCTTCTTTATGTCATGAAAGTTTGTTTTCCATTTTACGTATAGACATTTATCATTCTTACAAATCTTTATATTCAAAAATGAATTTTATTTTGCTATTTGACCAATTTGTAGGCACAGGTGTGAATTATTATATAATCCTGTTGTTGATAGTACTAGACTGTCCTTTCCTTTTTTTCAATTTCAACAGCAGCACTTGTAATCTACCAATTTACTGTATATGCTGCTTTTTAACAGCAGGTGTTAAAGTAATTTATTTGAATGAGCAACCACCTGGGCATGTATGAGATAATGAACTTCATTTCTCCACATTTTTATCTATTCATTCTCGACCCTTGTCATATTTACATAAGTTAATTATGTAAAGTTTCGTTAGTGAATTAAACCAAGATATTGCCTATTACAATCTAAAATTAAAGATTTTCATCAACAGCTTGGGAATTTGTTCTATTTTTAAAGCATCCTCAAATATACCAAAATAAACAACATTTTTTGATCAAAGAGTCAGAAGATTCAGTGGAAGTCATGGCTTCACAATAAAAACTAAATGAGTCATAATTTTGATATTTCATTTGGGATATAAGTCCATTTTTTCATAGCTTAAATTAAGATGAAAAGGGAGTTAGATTTGCCTTATTTGATACATGCCATTTGGATGCATCAAATAATAATGCAGAAAATTTAAAATTGACTAAAATCATTTTTAAAATTAAAGCACTACGTATAGCTCAAACATAGTTTTCTTGTTTTGCTTTGAATCCCAGCTACCTAATCCTGATTCAGACATAGAAAGGTCATTTAGAAGTCTCAAACCCTGAAATGTGATTTTAAGTTGTTTAAATATGACAATGTATTTTTTCATTCATTCATTATCAAAAACTTGTTAACTGTCTCATATATATAAAATACTATAATCACTAGGGATGTTTTGGTCATACAATCTGGAATAGAGAGATACATATAAACAGTTAAATATACCATTAACTAATTGTCGGAAAGAAGAATTGAGTTCATTTAAAGTATAGGCTGAAAGACTTAAAGGAATCTTGGAGGAAGGCTTGTCATAGAAAGAGAAAGAGCTGAAGGACATATCGAATGTGCGGAGATGGCAGTGGTATATTCTGAAAGAGTGAGGCAAAGGGTACTCTATGAAGATGGAGAGACATGTGAAAATGCCCTGCAAGAAAATGGAGTTTTGAATACTTGAGGAACTGAATAATTCTAGACATCATGTTGTAGAATGACACTAAGTTACTTTGGGAGGACAAGCAGCAGCAAATCATTTGGGAATCTGACACATATTTGGAAATATATCAGTTTTATGTAAGAGCCACTAGAGGGTTTAAGCTGTTGAAATGACATGACAAACATGAATCTTTAACAATCCCTCAAAAATAATACAGCAGAGAGAATACGATGAGATAAGATTCTACACAGAGAGATAATTAGGAATTTCTAGTGAAAAATGATAGTGGTCTAGACTTGACAGACTGAATAGAGGCGGTTTGAAAACTGAGATATTCATAAGATATATGAAAAGTATTTAGGGCCTGGTGTTAGATTGATTGCGGAGAGTGGTAAAGAAGAATAATGTGTGATACACTAAGGTCTTCAGGGTGGTATGAAGTCAGAAAAGGATGCTAAGAAACTGATATTACAGTTAATGTCACATAATGGGTACTCAATGATGTTAATTCTCCTCTGCTTCATCTATTTCTTTTCTATATTTGCCCAAGGTCTGGATGAATTAAAAATAAGAAAATAAAATGAGAGATATACAAAAAGACAATAAGAAATATGTGGGAGTCAAGGAAGAATCACTTGGGCATGAAGAGAGACTAAAGACAAATGTAATTTGTGGCAACTACATGATAAACCATTCTGAAAATAAAATAATAATAATTACTTGTGAGGCCTTTTCTACTACTTTTTCCCTGACCATCTGATTTATTACTTAAACCTTGCCATTTAGGATTTCATCTCCAGCTCTTTCCATTTATAGGAGCACAGATAATCTATAAAACATAGTAAGTATTAATTTTGCTGTAGTACAAATATGAATTTCACATGCCTGAAAGCATGGTGTGGAGGGATAGGCAACTTAACTGATGTATGAACATATCAGCTTACCTAGTGATACTGTCTAGTTCTGTGTCCCCATCCAAATCTTATCTTGAATTGTAATCTGAATTGTAATCCCCACATGTTGGGGGCGAACCTCATAGTAGGTGATTAAATCATGGGGTCACTTCCTCCATGCTGTTCTTGTGATTGTGAGTGAGTTCGTATGAGATCTGATGGTTTTATAAGGGGCTTTTCCTGCTTCACTCTGCACTCTTCTTTCCTGCTGTCTTGTGAAGAAGGCTGTGTTTACTTCCCCTTCCACCATGGTTGTAAATTTCCTAAGGTATACCCAGCCATACTGAACTGGGTTAAATTAAACCTCTTTCCTTCATAAATTACCCAGACTCGGGTAGGTCTTTATTAGCAGTGTGAAAATGGAGTAATACAGTAAATTGGTACCGCAGAGAGTGCAGCACTGCTGTTAAAATACCTGAAAATGTGAAAGTGATTTTGGGACTGGATAAAAGGGAGAGGTTAGAACAGTTTGGAGGGCTCAAAAGACAGGAAGATGTGAGCAAATTTGAAACTTCCTAGAGATCTGTTGAATGACTTTGACCAAAATTCTGACAGTGATATGGACAGTGAAGTCCAGACTGAGGTAGTTTCAGATAAAGATGAGGAACTTGTTGGGAACTGAAACAAAGGTAATCCTTGCTATGCTTTAGCAAAGAAACTGGCAGCATTTTGTCATTGCCCTAGAGATCTGTGGATCGTTGAACTTAAGAAACATAATTTAGCATATCTGGTGGAAGAAATTTCTAAGCAGCAAAGGTCGAAGATGAAGCAGAGCATAAAAGTTTGGAAAACTTGCAGCCTAATGATGTGATAGAAAAGAAAAACCCATTTTCTGGGGAGAAATTCAAGCCTGCTGCAGACATTTGCATAAGTAATGAGGAGATGAATATAAATCCCCAAGACAATGAGGAAAAAGTCTCCAGAGCATGTGAGAGATCTTCAAGGCAGACCCTCCCATCACTTGCCCGGGAGCCTAGGAGGGAAACATGTTTTCATGGGCTGGCCCCAGCACATCCCTCCTACTCTGTGCAGTCTCAGGACTTGGTACCCTGTTGCTCAACCATGGCTAAAAAGGCTCAAAGTATAGCTCAGGCCTTTGCTTCAGAGGGTGCAAGCCCCAAGCCTTGGCATGTGGATTGGTCCTGCAGGTGCTCAGTAGACAAAAATTGAGGTTTGAGAACCTCCACCCAGATTTCAGAGGATGTATGGAAAGGCCTAGATGTCCAGTTAGAATTCTGCTGAAGGGGAAGAGCCCTCATGGAGAACCTCTTCTAGGGCAGTGTGGAAGGGAAATGCAAAGTTGGAGCTCCCACACAGAGTCCCCACCGGGGCACTCTCTAGTGGAACTGTGAGAAGAGGACCACCATTTTCCAAACCCCAGAATGGTAGATTTGAATGCCAGCCATGAAAGCAACCAAAAGGAAGGCTGTACACTGCAAAGACACAGAAGCAGAGCTGACCAATGCAATGGGAGCCTAACTTTTGCATAAGCCTGACTTGGATGTAAGACATGGAGTCAAAGGAGATAATTTTTGAATTTTATGGTTTAATGACTGCCTTATTAGATTTTCGACTTACATGGAGCCTGTAGTCACTTTGTTTTGGCCAATTTCTCCCATTTTGAATGAGTGTATTTATCCAATGCCTGTATCGCATTATATCTTGGAAGTAACTAACTTGCTTTTGATTTTACAGGCTCATAGGCAGAATGGACTTGCCTTATCTCAGAAGAGATTATGAACTTGGACTTTCGGGTTAATGATGAAAGGAGTTAAGACTTTCAAGAACTGATGGAAAGGCATAGTCATGTTTTGAAATGTGAGAAAGACCAGATTTGGGAGGGGCCAGGGGCAGAATAATATGGTCTGGCTTGTGTCCCCACCCAAATGTCATCTTGAATTGTAATCCAAATTACAATCCCCACTCGTTGGGGGAGAGACCTTGTGGGAGGTGATTAGATCATAAGGGTGATTTCCCCATGCTGTTCTCATGATAGTGAGTGAGTTCTCATAGGATCTGATGGTATTATAAGGGGCTTTTCTCCTTTTCTCTCTGTACTTTTGTCTCCTTCCACCTTGTGAAGAAGGACATGTTTGCTCCCCTTCCAACGTGAAAGTTTCTTGAGGCATGCCCAGCCATGCTTAACTGTAAGTCAATTAAATCTCTTTCCTTTATAAATTACCCAGTCTCAGGTATGTCTTTATTGGGAGCAAGAGAATAGACTAATACACCTAGCTATTTTGACATTTAATTAAAGTATATATGTAGTAAATACTTGCACAGGCTCCGCATGGTGGTTCACGCCTGTAATCCCAGCACTTTGGGAGGCTGAGGTGGGTGGATCACAAAGTCAAGAGATTGAGAACATTCTGGTCAACATGTTGAAACCCCGTCTCCACTAAAAATACAAAAATTAGCTGGGTGGGTGTGGTGTTGCACACCTGTAGTCTGAACTACTTAGGAGACTGAGTCAGGAAAATCGCTTGAACCGGAGATGCGGAGGTTGCAGTGAGCCGAGATTGTGCCACTACACTCCAGCCTGGTGACAGAGCGAGACTCCATTAAAAAAAAAAAAAAGTTGCACATAATTATTTATTTTACTTGGGCACATAGTTCAAAAGAAATTGGTTTTAATGACAAATTTATTTCAATGATTCAATATATGGTATGAATAAAAATATGGAGCATACACTGGTTTGATTTTTCATCATATTTTATTAAATTGTATTAGGAAAGTCCAGATTACATTATATTTATAAATTTTGGAATTAAGTTATGAGAAAATATAAGAAATTTGAGAAACTCATACATTAGTACAGTTTCTTGGAAAATATTGTCCTTCTCAAATTGAACTAAACCTGAATATGCTTATGGATATATATAGGGTATTTATTTTCCCAAGTTCTTTTCTGAAAACTTTTGGATAAAGCAAAACAAAACTGGAAGAAATTGTTCAGAACACTGAATTATGTGTTAAAGCAAAGATTTATTTCACTGGATATATTTTAAGATAATTTAAGTGTAATTATTTAAAATGAAATGCTTACAAATTTCTAGATGACTATTGGACTTTGATCACAGTAGTCATGGTTGCAAAAATACCTGTTAGGTTATTGTGTTCATCCTTCTGCTTGGCCAAGCTATATCTCAAACCCAAGAGAGAGGAGTTAGCACTTCATATGCCAAGAAAGCATAATATCTTATAGGATGCCTAAGAGAAAGCATGGTAGAGCCAAGTCAATATAGTGTTTGACTTCTATCCAATAATTCCCCCCACAACCCCAGATAAATGTTCTTCTGTCATTCCAGCTACACGATCTTGGCAACCATATTCTGTTCTAGTTGGAGCATTTGCAAAATTATATCAAGAAAACTATCCAAAAAGAATGCATTGCAGTGCTATTTAAGGAAAGAAAAGTAGAAGAAAATATCTTACATGTAAAAGAATTAGGACAAATGTGTTCCTGCAATAATATGATGGAAGTATAAAAAGTGCTAAATCACTAACAAAAAATATTTCTGAAAAAGATCAGCTATCCTTCCATTTACTAGTAGAACATCTAACACTGAGACTTACGCATGTGGTAGCATAACAAATCCTGGTAGCATAACAAAACCATAACAATCCTGTTCAAGATGAGTGGTAGGAGATGGAAGACTTTAAGGCAATGTTGTAAATAATATCAATACAGGCTGTTTAATATTCAAAGTCTTTCCCAAGCACAAGGATTTATTAACCCATAGCTTATCACTACTTAATAAGACAAGGATGTCTATTAAGTCTTTAGGATCTCTGCATTTGTACATCTCTGTTCATACATTCCCACTTTCCTTTGTTAATTATTTTTCTCATCCTATTTCCTAAAGTGACATGGAAAGGCCCTATGTAGAATCTGGTCCACCATTGTGTTTTGTTTGTGATTCACATATGTTTTTGCTTTTTACAATTATTTGGTTGTTGATATTGAAACATCAAAATAATGTCCAGAGTTTGACTTGAATTGATTGAGAACACTTAAAGTTGTTTATACTTTTCTAATTCACTGTTTAAGAATTTGGAAGAAAACCAACTTCTGAGCTGAATTTTGTTCAGTGAGTCTACAGAGAGCTTTTATCCCAGGTGCATAGGTACCAACTCACCTAAATATGCAAATGTATTATTATCATTTATGTCTGATATCTTAATATTTTAAAATAGTCTTTTTAAAGTTATGCCAAAATTAAATTTGCAATAGTATTTGTGTATAATTCATGAATCTTTCAGGGAGACAATAGAACTTATAGATGTTCTTGTTTTTGAAATCTCTGTAACATCTATTACTTCAATAATATTTTTCAGTCAACTCTGTTTTGAATTAAATTGTATTACAAAATTGATAGCATGGCTTCATATAGGATTATTATTGATATACTCCAGGATGGTACAGAATATTATATCTTTTAAGTTGTCACTTGAAAACAAGAAAAAAGTCTTTATTTCTTTAAGTAGAAAAGGAATTTACTAGAGAATATTTAAGTAGTTTATAGAATTGTTGAACTTTCTAGAGAATAAGTTTAAGGCTAACCTTTCAGGAAACATGTCATAAACACCACTGCAGATATAGCGTAATGAAAATACCACTGCCCTCCTGCTAGTCAGCAGCCAAGCTCTAGAGAAAATAGCAACGATGCTCTTTTCAGGCCTTTTCATGAAACCATCTCTGCATAGGCCTGAGACTTTGCTGACTCTGATACTAATTAATTACAGATACTTCTGCTGCCACCATGACAAAGAAAATAGATTAGGTCCAGTGCTTAATGTCTTCAATTAGTCATTTAGGAACGTGAATGACCTAACAGGTGATTGTTGTGTGTAAACTTACCTGCCTCTGTACTAGCTGTCAAAGAAGTTGGTGAATTTTCTGTCTTGTCTTGATCAAGAACTATCTTGAACCTAAAAATTTTCCCTTATAGTTATAGTAGCAGTTTCCATTTTTATTATAGTTAGCAAAAGCTCGAGTCAAACGTTTCCAAAATTTATCAATTCAAAATGTTTGATGCTTGATTTGTCAAAGAAGACAATCACTGTACATATTTTATCACTTAAAATTTAGCACACAATTGACCTATACATTTATAAAGATAGTAAGTCCAGAAGTAAAAGATGTAAGAAATGAGACATAAAAGCAAATGTTATTTATTAAGTCCATTTGACAAACATTACGTGTATTAATATAGAACACTACAATAAAGTCCAATTGAAAAGTCATCATTTGAGATTATAAAACAAAGTAAGTGGTATATAATAGTTGACTTTCAACAAGTACACCAAGATAATTCAATTACAGAGAACAAGTTCCAGGACAAATGGTTCTAGGACAACTGTGTGCCTGCATGCAAAAGAATGAACTTAGATACCTTGCTTATGTCAGACACAAACAATAATGTCAAACGGAACACAGAACAAAACTTAAGAGCTAAAATTCTTTAACAGTTGAAAGAAAACATACAGGTAAATCTTTATGACCTTAGGATAGGGAAGCTCCTGTTAGATTTGACACCAAAAACACAATAAAATAAAAATAAATACACTGAAATTCATCAAAATTAAAAACTTTTATGCTTCAAGGGATTGAAAGAAATGTGAAAATACAACTCGGAATGAGACAGAACATTTGAAAACAATCTATTTGATAAGGAATTTGTATATAGGATATTTAAATAACACAATACAATAACAAAAAGACAATAAATCAAAATTTTAAAAGTACTATGGATTGGAATAGGCATTTCTCCAAATAATATATACAAATGTCTAATAAGCCCATGAAATAATGACCCATTTGAGTAGTGCAAATGGAACCCACAATAAGATATTTTACACACACTAGGATGGTTATAATCAAAAAGAAAGAAAATAACAAGTGTTTGTGACAATGTAAAAAAATTGGAACCATCATTCATTGCAAATGAGAATATTAATTGGTAAAACCACTTTAGAAAACAGTTTGGCAGTTCCTCAGAATGTTAAAGATAGAGTTATCATATGATCCAGCAATTCTACTCCTAGGCATATAGCAAAGAGAACCGAAAAGATATCCCCACACAGAAACTTGTGCATGAATGTGTATAGCAGTATAATTCCTAAGAATGGCAAAGAAGTAGAGAAAACCCTAGAGTCAATCAACTGAGTAGATACATAAAATTTCACAGACACACACACACACACACACACTCACAAATATCATTTAGAAATTAAAAGAAATGAAGTCTTTAAATACCCTACAACATGAATGAAGCTTGAATACGTTATGTTAAGTGAACAAAGCTGGTCACAAATGACTACATATCATATGATTATATTTCTACTAAAATATCTAGAACAGAAAAATCTATAGAAACAGAAAGCAGAATAGTGGTCTTCTAAGGATGAAGTTACTTGAGATAAATGAGAAGTAATTATTAATGAGCATGTGCTTTATTTTGGAGATATAAAATGTTCTAATATTGTGATGAGGATTGCACAACTCTGTGAATATACTAAATATCATTAAATTATGTCCTTGCATGAGTGTATTATATAGTATGCAAATTACATGTCAATGAAGTTTAAAGTAGGTAGTATACTTTTTATTTTTTTGTCAAAGTTTTAAAGCTTGGATATGATGCTGGCTGTTTTTCTTAAATATTTTGCTAGCCAAAATATTTATGGAGGAATGCCCCCCAAAATAATTTTATCTGTCAGTTATTCATCATTTCAAGTACCTAAAATGTCATCAAATATAAATATACAGCAACAGCATTATGAAGCCAAGTTTTAATTTCCAAGGAGTGGAAACCACCAGTTAGTGTAAGTAATACCTGTGAACAGGGTAAATGACTTATATTAGTGAATTTACCAGAAAAGTAACAAAATATAATAACAGCTGAAGAATTTATACAAATGCTTCTCTTGCTCAAAAACCCTATGACATCTAAAAAAAATTGGAAAGTTTTACTGCAAATTAATGCTAGAAATTTGCTTTTACACATCCATCAAGAAAGAGGTAACACTCAAAACATTCCCTCAATATTTTAATCACCTTTTGTGTTTCAAGATAAATACATTATCAATCCTATTAAATAAATATATAAAACTGGAATAAACCATCTCAGAGATTTTTATATCTTATTATATCATAAACAAACTTCGAAAATGTTCTAATTAAGGCCCAGTGTATGCATTAAAATGCCTATCTCGATATATTTAGTTTCAATAAACACAAATAAAAATTTAAAATTTTTTTGGATACATTTGTTATAGTTATTGACACCACCATATGACTAACATGCAATTATTCATTCAAATTTGGTCAATCAAGTATTTATGTAACTTCCTTCCTTTTACAATTAAACTTCATGAGCCTGGATGGCAGGCATGTATTATCTGAGTTGCCAATCGTAAATCAAGGGCATATAGCATTCTTTTAGAAAATAGAGGAGGAGGGAGGACTTCTAAACTCATTCTATACGATCATTACTATCCATATAGCAAAACCACAAAAAGACATCACACAGAAAGTAAGCTACAGGCTGATACGCTCCATGAACATAAACATAGAGATCATTACAAAGTACTTGATAATTGGATCCAGAAACATTTTTAAAGGATCATATATCACAATCCAGTTATGTATTTAACTTACTAAAACCAATTAATATAATTGTCATACTAACAAAAAAGGGGGGATACATACACGAGTATCTTAACAGAGGCAGAGAAATAATTTGACAAAATTCAACATTCTGTATAAAAACCTTCAATAATCTATAAATAGAGACTTCCTCAATCTGAAAGAAAAACAAATATTTGAAAAACTCACAGCTAAGCTACATTTAATGGTGAAAACAAAAAAGGCTTTTAATCCCTTAAAAGTAAGAATAAATCAAAGATGTTCATGCCATCACTAGTACTATTCAAATAGCACTAGTTATAGGCACTGTAATAAGGTATGTAAATGTGCATACAAAAGAAGAAAGTGAAGGAGAAAAAGATTAATGTCATCAAGACTAGAAAGAGGTAAGACTATCTTTACTTGCAAATGACAGGATCTAATAGGCTGAATATCCAAAGAAGACACACCTGCATGCATGCACACACAAATCTTCTTAATTGTGTAAGGCAGTTTACCTAGTTTGAATCAATATAAAAATTATTTGTATTTCTAAAGCCTATTAAAGTGTGATCTGAAAATAAAATTAAGAAAAAGTTCCATTTAAAATGGCATCAGAAAGATAAAAGTACACAGGAATACATTTTTCAAAGTTTCAGGATTATACCCAGAATTGTATAACATGTTTGCAGTGAGAAAATAAAGAAGGTCCACATAAATTGAGAGATAATCTGTTATTATTAATTAAAGGAAAAATACATTCAGATTGACAGTTCTCTTCAAATGAATTTGTAAATTCATCGCAAGCCCAATAAAAATTCTAGGAGTCTTACTTTGTAGAAATTTACAAGCTGGTTTTAAAATTTACATGAGAATGTAAAGGACGTAGAATAGCCAAGACAATATGTAAAAATTATAATAGGATTGAAGGACTGACACTACCCAATTTTAAAACTTATGATGAAGCCACAGTAATTAAAAAAAAAAAAAGTGTGGTACTAGCATAAGGATAGACAGATAAAGTAATAAAACAGATTCAAGAGTTCCGAAATAAATGCTTACTTTTATAATTTACTGATTTTCAATAAACTCTTCAAGATAAGCCAATGGGGAAAATTTTAAATTCAACAAATGATTCTCAGAAAATTGGATATAAAAAGGAACGTAGACCCTTACCCCATATAACACAAACATTAACAAATATTCTAACCTAAATGTATGAGAGAAAGTAAGAATTTACAATAAAACATAGGAGAAAATATTCATGAAACTGGGCCAAACAAGGGCTCTTAGATATGGTAACAAAAGTAAATTCATAATAAAAAGAAAAAAATTGATTTTTTCATAATTGAAAACTTTTGTATTTCAAAAGATCTTTAGAAAAGAAAGAACAATCAATAGAATAGGAAAAATGTTTACAAATTTTATGTCATAATGAATTTGTATATAGTAACTGAAAAATTCTTTAAACACAGTAATGAGATAAATAACAATTTTCTTAAGTAGACATGCTATTGAAAGACAGATTTTACTAAAAAGCATATATAAGTAGCTAATAGGCACAGGTAAAATTGCTTAAAATCCTTAGTTATTAGAGAAATCTTAACACCACAATGAAGTACCACTTAACATGAGAATGCCTATATTAAAAACCATAAGCAACACCAAGTGTTAGCAGGGGTTTGGAGAAACTGGAATGTTTGTATATTGCTGAGGGTAATATAAAATGGTACAGTCACTTTAGAATATAATTCATCAGTTCTTAAAAAGTTAAGCATAAGCTTTCCATATGATCCAGTCATGCTACTCCTAGAAATCTAATTACCAGAATTGAAAATTTCTGTCCACAAAAGCTTTGTCAGTAAATGTTCATAGCAGCGTTATTCATAGTAGCTGAAGACTGGAGGATCTAATCCAAATGCCTATCAATAGTTACATGCATAAACTAAGGTGCCTTAGCCACACAATAGAACAACTAGTCAATAATAGGAAAGACACACTTTTTCCTTTTATTGATACAAACCACAACATGCTTTCATTGCAAAAACAAGCAAAAAACCCGCAACATTTTTCTTAATGAAATAAATCAGATGCAAACGGCCTCAAGTTGCTTGATTCTAATTACAGAAGATGTCTAGAAAAGAAAAAATTATAGACAGACAGCGGACAAGTGGCTCTCTAAGGATGTTGTTAGGGGAGGAATTAACTGCACACAGGTATGAGGCTACTATTTGGGTTAGTAGAAATGTTCTAACAGTTCATTTTGAGTGATAGTTGCATAAGGTGAATAGATTTACTAAAAATTGTGGAATTGTGTACTTCCAGACATAATTTATGACCTATAAATTATCACTCAATAAAACTGTGAAAAAAATAATGGTGAGTGAAAAGCTCTGTTTGCCATTTAAAACCTACAAATTTCAGGATGGAATTTAATCTCATCAACTTTTATTACATGTCCACTCATGAAATAATTACTGTACCTATGGGGAAGGAGTTTACAATAGTCAGGCATAAATTGTGGGCCAAACTCTGCATCTGGAGTCTATGGACAATCTCTCCTGGTTAATAGGGAGAGGATGCAGGAGTTAGTTTACCAGTAAAAATAGTAAAAAGGAAGAAAAAGAACAAGAAGGCCACCACTTTCAAATGAATGTGAAATTCTATTTTAATTGAAGCAAAATGGAATAGGCCCTCTGTATCCGTGAGTTCCATATCTGTGGATTCAAGAAACTACAGATTGAAGATATTCAGACAAGAAAAATGAATGGTTGTGTCTGGACTGAACATGTACAGGCCTTTTTTCTTGCCATCATTCCGTAAATAACATAGTATTAATACAACAACCATTTACACAGTATTTACATTGTATTAGGTATTTTAAGAACTCTAGAGATGACTTAAACTAAATGAGGGGATGTAGGTAGGTTATATGCAAATACTACACCATTTTATATAATAGACTTGAACATCTCTGGATTTTGGTATGGGGGAGGGCTAGAAACAATCCTCTGAATACTCTGAGAACTGCATTTACTTTTATTAGGCTGAAATGGAAGGCAAAATACCAGTAATTATTACATCAGTATCAGAAGTAAAGAGAAGTAGGGATGTTATCTGAGAATCTGCAATCTTTATATTGGGAGCATGGAGAAGATTAGGGCATTTGAACTTTTTGTCATTGGATGTTATTCTTGTAGACAGATCGGTTTAGTTCCTGACATGGAGATCCAAAGATCTACTGATTCACAGTCCTGATGTGAAAACTTTGTGGATCTTTTTCCTGACATGGAAAAGTTGCTTCCTGTTGTATTAAAATAAAAATTAGTCTCTGACACTAATGGAAAGTAGAAAGTGTACAATTATATTTAAGTTTCCTTGTCATTGAACATTGTTTAACACTGTACTCTTTAAAGGCAACTGAAGTAAATTCCAGCACTCCAACATGCCCTTACCTTTCAAAAGACTGAAGAACCTCATTAGATGTTTTTTTCAAAGGGAAGTTGAGAAATACATTACTGAACTGGAAGAGATAATTTTTGTGTTTGATTTTACCATGTGCTAACTCTTTTATGGCACTAAACATGTTGTTTAACTTCTGAGCTTTAATTTTTCTTTATAAAGTTATAAATAGCAGCATATTTTCTTACCCATTTGTAAGAAATGAGAAACCTTATATTAAATCACTCAGTAAATGGTAAAACATTTTAAAACTTGAAGTCACATTTCTATTTTTATTTAACTTGAAAATAAATTACTGTTTCTCTGTCAAAAGCATACAGTAATTTTTAAATGTATGTTACAATGCATTGTAAACAATCTAAAACAATCTCTAAATATATATTATATATGTCTTGCTTTTAGAAAGCCAAGTATTTTTTTCTACACAGAGAAAATCAATTTATTGTTCCACTCAGTGTGGAGATTTATTTGTAACCTGCCTGTCAGCTCAGCACAATGTCAATGTAGATTTCTCAAATAGTTTTTATTTTAGAAAACTAAGTTTTTATTTTAGCAATATTGCAAAAGTAGTAGAGCAATTTCCCTTGTACCACACAGTTTTCCCATTATTGACATATTAAGTGTGATACTTTCGTCACAAAGAGCCAATATTGGTACATTATTGTTGAGTAATGTCCATAGTTTCTTTAGACTTCCTTATTTTCTACCTAATGCCCCTTTTTTGTTTTAACATCCTATCCACATTACCACATTACATTTAGTCATCCTGTCTTCTTGATTTTGATTAACTTGGCAGTTTTGAGGAATATTGACTAGGTATTTTATAGAATGTCTCTCAGTTGGGATTTGTCCATTGATTTTCTCATGACTAGACTGAACTTGTAATTTGTGGGAAAGAAGAACACAAGGTAACAAACTGTTTAAGATGTTTTTCATTAGATCATGTCAAGTGTACATACAGTTAACATGGTTCATCACTATTGGTCCTAATTTTGATATTCTGGTTGAGATAGTGTTTTCCAGCATCTCCATTCTAGAGTTACCTTTGTATAACCCTTTCCATACTGTGCTCTTTGTAAATAAGTCCACATATGAAGCCCACACTTAAGGAATGGGCAGTTATATTCCACTTCCTTGAGGGTACAGTAACAACATAAATTAGTTGGAATTCTTTGACACGGGAGATCTCTTATCCTTCATGTATTTATTTATTCAACCATTTATATTAGTATGGAATCTGGATATTTATTTCATCTTTTGGGATATAATCCAATAATGCTTTACGTTTTGCTACTCAAACTGTTCTAGCTTTGGCCATTTGGAAGCTTGAAAGGTTGAATCTTGTATCCATTTAACATACCTCTATCATTGTAGGTTGTTTTTAAAAAATTGTTTGTTCATTCTGAAAATTTTCTTACTTTCTTGTACTACAAGGTACCCCAGGCTCATAATGTATATGTTCTGTCCTAATCCAAGAGTCAGCCATTTCTCTAAGGAGTCCTGGTTCTTTTGATTAGGTAATGGCATTAACAGTCAAGAGCAGGATGCAAGGTGTGCTCTTTGCTGCTGCAACTCCTTGTTTTGGGCTCTCTCAGCTGACAAAGCAAGGAAATGTGTGTGTGTGTGCATACTCAGCTATGTATAAACACATATTTGTATATATTTCTATATATAACCATCTACCTTTACATTAAACTGAAGGTAAGTTCATACTGATGTCTATACCTCTAATCCAATACCATGCGAATTATTTAAGCTTACTCCCTTTGCCTAAATCTAACTTCCCACTTCAACAGTGAGTTATCGGTCTCCCAATATTTGCCATCCATTTTCTTAATTGTTCAATTCCAGTGTACATGTGTAGCAGTTTTAGAACTGTTGATCTGTGTCCTCCATGAGACACCACTTTATCACCAAGCATACATGCTATGTAGATTACGTGTGGTTTCTTTGGACTTTATTCTTACAGACTCCACTCATTTCTAGTTATTTAGATCAACACCCCTTTTCTGCACCCCTAAGAGGGAGGTTGTTTTGTACATTTGTAATACATTTAGATAATTTTGTCACATTCTGTATTCTATTCCAGAACCCTCCACTTAAGTGATTTAAAAAATTGCATAGTTTCATGCTTTGAGTCATAAAATCCTCCAGATTTTAACAAATTATCTTTAAAAATTTCTGATTACTCTTAAAAACTTACAAAAGTTATTGTGAAGGTGATTCTGGATTATTACAATCTTCTCTGATCTTTCACATTTTTATTCATCACTACTTTGGTCTTCATGGTTTCACTTATTCCTGCTGTGTATGAATAATAAATTTAGTAGAGAACATGGCAACTCCTGTGGCCAAGAAATGTAATGACCGGGAGATTTTAGCTTTTCTCTTTGGCAATACAATTGATCTAAGTTAAATGCAATTAATTAATTTAATACAAGAATTGTGTAGCCGAGAGTAACATAGAGTTAAACAGGCATCTAGAGAAGAAGGAAAAGCAGCACTGAGAATCAGAATACACTGAAAGAGGAATTGGGAACACCTGTTTAGCTGACAATTTGCTAGACCTGTACAGGTACACTTCAAGATTTTATTAAGGTTAAACTTATTAGGATCAAATGGAACAAGCCCAAAGCAAACTCAACTTACCAAGTGAGGTTTAAATTTGTTTTGGTTGGTTCCAGGGCTCTTTTATCATGATTAAACATGAGTAAGACTGTCTATTGTACCACAGATCAACATCACAGAGCAAGCTAAGGATACATTAATTCTCAATGCAGTTCTGCTTATCATGTGCTGGGTGACTTCCTGTGTGATCATTTATATGGAAGAACTATGGGATGCATGAACTTCATATACTTCTTCATAAAGTAAATAGGTTAATCTTTACATAGCAATAGTTGGATTAATCTGAAAACAAATAAGAATCATGAATTTGAGATTTATAAAAATCTTTAAACTATGAATTTAAATTTGTGTATCAACATGCATGTAATCTCCATATAACATTTAAAAATATAAACATCATGGAGAGGTAAGCATTATAAAATATGGACTAAATTAGACCAGCTAAGCAAGTAAACCATAGTTGAGAAACATATTTTTATATGAAAAAAAAAAAAGTGAGTAAACTCTTAAAGGGGCTAGTTGGCTTATCTACTGAAATAATTAAATTGATGACAAAGCTAAATGAATTATGATAAAGCTACAGAGAAACCCCAACTGTAATAGTGCAATGAGAAAGAAAAACGTAGAGTTAAAAAAAAGAGTGAGTCACATTGAGAATGTTTTTTATTGAAACAAACTTATGAAACACAGTCTGTTCTCAAAAAGGTTATTATCTTTAAGTGTTAATGTAAATCTATTCTCAAATTATAATTTATTATTAATAATTTATGATGATAACACTACTGACAATTTATTGAGCAGTTACTATGTCAGGCATTGTGTTAATCTCTTTCTAGACACTACTTCACTGAATTCTCTCAAGGATTTTGAGACTGGTATAATTATCTCAAGACATAGCCAGACACAGGCACCAAGGCTTAAAAAGTTTCCATGCTTGCAGTTTATGTTGAGCTACGAAATTAAGATTCAGTGTTCAATTCAATGTTTTACCACAAAGCTCACTGCTAAATAGTATATTCATAGATACATTCATTGTATCTATTAAAAATAATGTCATAACCTCCTATGCTTCATAGATTTGTTTATCTACCAACACGAGGAAGAAAAAATTTTCAAAGGATCAGAAAGCGTAGGTGCTCCCAGCATATCTTTGGTTCTTCTGAAATTAGAAGTTTCCAAATATTCTGCCTGGCATGTGCCATATAAAAAGAGTGTTGAGCTCATGGCTTCAGTAGACATTGGTTCATATGGATAATATGGTTACACATGATAGGGGAGTATGTGGGTGCCTGGTGATGCTAATAAGTTTTTCTCATTATCAATGTATTCTATCCTTGGGGATCAAAATTTTTCTGGCAAATTTTATTAACTAAAAGTTTTAAAAAATATTTCATAATCATGTTATGCCGTATAGTATATGGTTAACAATGAACAAGGAAATCATATGTGAAGGGGTGGAGATGGTTTTTAGAGCTCCTTCTTTCACATGGAAACTTTTGGGCTGCCTTAAAAATATAAAAATAATAGTATGAGATTATATACTTTAATTAATTTTTATGGGACACAATTGGGAGCAATCTGCCTTCCAAACAATCATCACCTGTAACATGTTTGTAAAAATATTTTGCCTTATGAAGACCTATGATACACAACATGCTTACGTAAGTATACTTTTTGAATCTAAAAAAATTCAGTGAAAAGGAAAAACACATTTGTGTCATTTCTATATGACAAAATAACTATGCCTTGATTTATATTCTATTAAACATAGTAAATGAATAGCAGCTATTTGCAATGACCTTTTATAATCCATAGAAGCACGGAGTTTCAGTGGAATTTGAAACCACAGAGTTGGAATATTTCCTCGGCTTTGACTCCGTTCAATTCTGTGAGATCAACACTCTAATATTACACACACATCTGAATTCCCTGATACTGTTATACACATGATTACATGTAGTGTTAGCCATTCCTCTATCCCTTTCATGCTCCATAATGTCTATTGTTGCAAAGTTGAAGATGGCAATGATGGTGTGTAGGCATTGCAAATAAATTAGGGCTATTAACCCTGCAATGGCAGCAAATTGACACCCCCTATTCAGGGCGCTAATATTGGATATTCTATCTCTTAGCTGGTATAGCAATTGTCATATAATTCTGTGTTTAAAAATTGCTTTAACACATCCCCACAACACCTCAACACTTGAACTTTGTGCTCCTAAGGCATTGCAGATATCTTAATAAAATTGTTTGATTCTGCAACCCATTCTCCTAATTCAGTGGAAAGGAAAACACATGAATCTATGAGGAAGTAGCTAAGGTCAGTCTGAGTGATTAACAATGAATTTTCCTTCGAATCACCCACCATGTGGCCACACCTAGGGTGGAGCTTGAACACTTCAATTGGCTCTTCCCTGGTGAAGGCCTCTTTCAATTGAGGTTCCTTTTTTCTTTTTTCTCATTGTTACCTGGCAGTTTTGTTCTGCAGATTTTCCAAGCACAACCCTTCTTCTCACCATCATCCCCAACATATCAAGGAAATGCCACTGGTACCATAGATAAAATGTCACCATACTACTGAAGCTATAGAATAAAATCTTTATAAAATACATTGGCATCAAAGATTTCTTGTCATTGGTCACTGTTGAACATTGGAAAATAATAGGTAAGAGTGTGATGAGTATTACCCTATTCCAACTACAATGGAACATCCCATTTTCTTCTGAATTAACCAGTTACAGGAAATGTTTCAATGCCACAAACACCCTTCTAGATATTGCATTGTCTGAGACTCTACATGTCATTTGGGAATATCTTCTTGGGATATCTAAAGGAGGGTTATCCAGAGTAAGAGAATTAGCTGGATGCTGAGACAAATGTCAGGGCACAGAAGCACATCATTCCTGCTTGATGGTCTTTGGGTGAAGTGTACCTCTCCCCAGAGAGCCACATGAATGGCATCTAGTGTAGCATTAGGAGTGTGTGCGCAGAGGATGTTCAGTGCCAACTCATTGCACCTGGGTGCACCTGGGTCTCTGAGTACTAGAGTAAGTTGAGTTTGCTCAAATAGAGCTTGACAGGATCTTTCTACTGATTCTACTAATTCTCACACTTTTCAATAAGCCCCATCTGTCTAATACCTGACTAATACTAATATGACTAATAATTTATCTACCATACATCCAGCACATAAAAACTTTACCTATTTCATGACCCTGTGAGGAAACGAACAGCATTAAGCATCCTACCACATTTTTTTTTGCACTTTTACCTCACCTTTAATAATTTTCAAACTAAGATTTTCACCCCTTTGTCCTCTGGTTTGGCTCCAATAATCATGTGCCTTAGACATGGCACATGTCTAAGGCTGCAGGAGCACATGGAAGGGTCCTTGAAATAAAAGTAAATACATTAAATGAGGCACAGTTGGCAATAAGTGACACAACTGAATTACTCAAATTAATCCAACACATAAGCATCACTCACTTTGAACAGAAGAGAAATCTCCTTGGTGTTAAGTAATGATTCTCAAGTGACATGTCCTGTTCATAGAGTCACAGAGGTGAATAAAACAGAATCACTTTGAGAACCTTTTCAAATCATACCTCCCCAGTAATATGCCCTCCTTAAGGGAAATGGAGTTCTCCTCTCATCTCTCATCAAAATCACTAGTAGAATGGAAATCGGTCATATCGTTCAGGATTTTTTTTCTTCTAACAATGTAAAAATACAATTATAAGAACCACATTAATATTAAAATACATGGCAATAATAAAACAAGGGAAATAATGAAGTAAAATGGCATTTGCTAATGATTTCAAAAGAGTGGCTTAAGTTCAAATAAATGAATAGTTACTCAGCGTTCTGCATAAACATATCTATTAACTTACAAGCTGTTTTTTAAGACAATTGTATAAATTTAAGTGGTACAAGTGCAGTTTTGTGACACGGATGTATTAAGCAGTGGTAAAGTCTGGGCCTTAGTGTACATGGTACCCACTAAGTAATTTTTCATCATTTTCCCCTCTCCGACCATTGGATGTTTAGCACAGCACTGTTCATATTAGCAAATGTATGATTTTTTAAAACTTTTCTCTTGTGATAGACACATCAAAAAGATCTAGCAAACACACACACACACACACACGCACACTATTGGTTTTTTTTCTCTGAGGAATTCTGACTAATACTGACATGACTACGAATAACAATATGTAATTTTTAAGCATCATAAATAATAATTATAAATATATAACTATGAAAGGCCTAAATACTGTAAAAGATAGTTCTATGACAATGAATACAAAAGGATATGTACCTAGATTGGTGGTAAAAAAAAAAAATTCATTGAGCAAATAATACTTATGATCTGAGGATAAATTAAGAGGTAACTAGGTAAAGGAGGGTGAGGAAAAGAAAATTTCAGACAAAGAATAATACGTGCAAATGCTCTGTGATGTGAAAAAGGTGTCGCGTTCCAGAAAGGAAAAGAATGTCAGTTCATAAAGAGCAAGGAGGGAAATGTAGTATGAAGATATTCCAAGGTTAGGCAAAGATATCTTAAGCAGAAAGTAATAACTTGAGATTTTTGTTTTAAAAACATCAAAACTGTGGTTGTCATTTGGTCTTACTACTCTTATATGGCTCATTTAGGAATCATTTTAGTATTGAATCTATTTGGTAGGTAGATTGAATATAGTCATATATTTAATCACATTAGTAGGTATATATTTTGATGGTGATCAGTACTAAAGTCTGCAGATCAAAAACAACTGTCTGTTCAAAAATACCAAAAATGAAAGAGCATGTATCTGAAGTATATAAGCTGCATAAAACATAATTTTAACATGCATTTCAAATAAAACCTTTGATATAAGCATTCCAATATTCCAGTTTTACCAAGTTTTGAATTATTTGGTTTACCTTACACCAAGAAACCTTTGGTATCTCAATTTCATTTAATGTAGGTCATAGTTTTCTTCCAGTTTTAGAACATCAACATGGCAATCCGTTGGAGCTCTTTCCAACTGTTCAAACTAGAAAACGGTGAAAACATATTACATGGGATTTGTATCTGTATAACATAACAAGCTTAGAGAGGTCATTTAGAAAAAGAGACAACCGGTCAGGAGCAAGATGACTGAATAGGAACAGCTCCAGCCTCCAGCTCCCAGCGCGAGAGACACAGAAGACAGGTGATTTCTACATTTTCAACTTAGGTACTGGGTTCATCTCACTGGGGAGTGCGGGACAATTGGTGCTGGTCAGTTGGCGCAGCCCGATCAGTGAGAGCTGAAGCAGGGCTAGGCATCGCCTCACCTGGGAAGTGCAAGGGGGAAGGGAATCCCTTTTCCTAGGCAAGGGAAACTGAGACACACAACACCTGGAAAATCGGGTAACTCCCACCCTAATACTATGCTTTACCAAGGGTCTTAGCAAACGGCACACCAGGAGATTATATCCCACATCTGGCCCAGAGGATCCCATGCCCACGGAGCCTCCCTCGTTGCTAGCATAGCAGTCTGAGATCTAACTGCAAGGTGGCAGCGAGGCTGGGGGAGGGGTGCCCGCCATTGCTGAGGCTTAAGTAGGTAAACAAAACCTCCAGGAAGCTCGAACTGGCTGGAGCTCACCACAGCTCAAACAGGCCTACCTGTCTCTGTAGACTCCACCTCTCGGTGGAGTCTGACAGAGGTCTGACAGCTTTGAAGAGAGCAGTGGATCTCCCAGAATGGAGGTTGAGATCTGAGAACAGACAGACTGCCTGCTCAAGTGGGTTCCTGACCCCTGAGTAGCCTAACTGGGAGACATCCTCCACTAGGTGCAGACTGACCCCTCACACCTCACACGGCGGGGTACACTCCTGAGATGAAGCTTCCAGAGCAAGAATCAGACAGCAGCATTCACTGTTCAGCAATATTCTATCTTCTGCAGCCTCTGTTGCTGATACCCAGGCAAACAGGGTCTGGAGTGGACCTCAAGCAACCTCCAATAGACCTACAGCTGAGAGTCCTGACTGTTAGAAGGAAAACTAACAAACAGAAAGGACACCCACACCAAAACCCCATCAGTACGTCACCAGCATCAAAGACCAAAGGCAGATAAAACAACAAAGATGGGGAAAAAGCAGGGCACAAAAGCTGAAAATTCAAAAGATAAGAGCACATCTCCCCCTCCAAAGGTACACAGCTCATCACCAGCAATGGATCAAAGCTGGATGGAGAATGACTTTGACGAGTTGAGAGGAGAAGGCTTCAGTCAATCAAACTTCTCAGAGCTAAAGGAGGAACTACGTACCCAGCACAAAGAAACTAAAAATCTTGAAAAAGTAATGGAAGAATGGATAACTAGAATAATCAATGCAGAGAAGGCCATAAATGAACTGACAGAGACAAAAACCATGACCCAAGAGATACGTGACAAATGCACAAATTTCAGTAACCAACTCAATCAACTGGAAGAAAGAGTATCAATGATTGAAGATCAAATGAATGAAATGAAGAGAGAAAAGACGTCTAGAGAAAAAAAGGAAAAAGAAATGAACAAAGCCTGCAAGAAATATAGGATTATGTGAAAAGACCAAATCTACATCTGATTGGGGTGCCTGAAAATGAGGGGGAAAATGGAACCAAGTTTGAAAACACTCTTCAGGATATCATCCAGGAGAACTTCCCAAACCTAGTAAGGCAGGCCAACATTCAAATTCAGGAAATACAAACAACACCACAAAGATACTCCTCAAGAAGAGCAACTCCAAGACACATAATTGTCAGATTCACCAAAGTTGAAATGAAGGAAAAACTGTTAAGGGCAGCCAGAGAGAAAGGTCTAGTTACCCACAAAGGGAAGCCCATCAGACTAACAGCAGATCTCTTGGCAGAACTCTACAAGACAGAAGAGAGTGGAGGCCAATATTCCACATTCTTAAAGAAAAGAATTTTTAACCTAGAATTTCATATCCAGCCAAACAAAGTTTCATCAGTGAAGGAGAAAAAAATCCTTTACAGACAAGCAAATGCTTAGAGATTTTGTTACCACCAGGCCTGCCCTACAAAAGATCCTGAAGGAAGCACTAAACATGGAAAGGAACAACCAGTACCAGCTATTGCAAAAATATGCCAAAATGTAAAGACCATCGATGCTAGGAAGAAACTGCATCAACTAATGAGCAAAATAACCAGTTAATACCACAATGACAGGATCAAGTTCACACATAACTATATTAACCTTAAATGTAAATGGACTAAATGCTCCAATTAAAAGACACAGACTGGTAAATTGGATAAAGAGTCAAGACCCATCAGTTTGCTGTATTCAGGAGACCCATCTCATGTGCAGAGACACACATAGGCTCAAAATAAAGGGATGGAGGAAGATCTACCAAGGAAATGGAGAACAAAAAAAAGCAGGGGTTGCAATCCTAGTCTCTGATAAAACAGATTTTAAACCATCAAAGGTCAAAAGAGACAAAGAAGGCCATTACATAATGGTAAAGGGATCAATTCAACAGGAAGAGCTAACTATCCTAAATATATATGCACCCAATACAGGAACACCCAGATTCATAAAGCAAGTCCTTAGAGACTTACAAAGAGACTTAGACTCCCATACAATAGTAATGGGAGACTTCAACACCCCACTGTCAACATGAGACAGATCAATGAGACAGAAAGTTAACAAGGATATCCAGGAATTGAACTCAACTCTGCACCAAGTGGACCTAATAGACATCTATAGAACTCTCCACCCCAAATCAACAGAATATACATTCTTCTCAGCACCACATTGCACTTATTCCAAAATTGACCACATAGTTGGAAGTAAAGCACTCCTCAGCAAATGTAAAAGAACAGAAATTATAACAAACTGTCTCTCAGACCACAATGCTATCAAATTAGAACTCAGGACTAAGAAAATCAATCAAAACCGCTCAACTACATGGAAACTGCCTGCTCCTGAATGACTACTGGGTACATAACGAAATGAAGGCAGAAATAAAGATGCTCTTTGAAACCAATGAGAACAAAGATACAACATACCAGAATCTCTGGGACACATTTAAAGCAGTGTGTAGAGGGAAATTTACAGCACTAAATGCCCACAAGAGAAAGTTGGAAAGATCTAAAACTGACACCCTAACATCACAGTTAAAAGAACTAGAGAAGCAAAAGCAAACACATTCAAAAGCTAGCAGAAGGCAAGAAATAACTAAGATCAGAGCTGAACTGAAGGAGATAGAGACACAAAAACCCTCCAAAAAATCAATGAATCCAGGAGCTGGTTTTTTGAAAAGATCAACAAAATTGATAGACCGCTAGCAAGACTAATAAAGAAGAAAAGAGAGAAGAAGCAAATAGACACAATAAAAAAAATGATAAAGGGGATATCACCACCAACCCCATAGAAATACAAACTACCATCAGAGAATACTACAAACACCTCTATGCAAAAAAACTAGAAAACCTAGAAGAAATGGATAATTTCCTGGACACTTACACTGTTGCAAGACTCAACCAGGAAGAAGTTGAATCCCTGAATAGACCAATAGCAGGCTCTGAATTTGAGGCAATTATTAATAGTCTACCAACCAAAAAAAGTCCAGGACCAGACAGATTCACAGCCGAATTCTACCGGAGGTACAAGAAGGAGCTGGTACCATTCCTTCTGAAACTATTTCAATGAATAGACAAAGAGGGAATCCTCCCTAGTTCATTTTATGAGGCCAATATCATCCTGATACCAAAGCCTGGCAGAAACACAACATAAAAAGGGAATTTTAGACCAATATCCCTGATGAATATCGATGCAAAAATCCTCAATAAAATACTGGCAAACCGAATCCAGCAGCATATCAAAAAGCTTATCCACCATGATCAAGTGGCCTTCATCCTGGGATGCAAGGCTGGTTCAACATATGCAAATCAATAAACGTAATCTAGCATATAAACAGAACCAAAGACAAAAACCACATGATTACCTCAAGAGATACGGAAAAGGCCTTTGACAAAATTCAACAGCCCTTCATGCTAAAAACTCTCAATAAATTTGGTATTGATGCATCATATCTTAAACTAATAAGCGCTATTTATGACAAACCCATAGCCAATATCATACTGAATGGGCAAAAACTGGATGCATTCCCTTTGAAAACTGGCACAAGACAGGGATGCCCTCTCTCACCACTCCTATTCAACATAGTGTTGGAAGTTCTGGCTAGGGCGATCAGGCAAGAGAAAGAAATAAAGGCATTCAGTTAGGGAAAGAAGAAGTCAAATTGTCCCTGTTTGCAGATGACATGATTGTATATTTAGAAAACCCCATCATCTCAGCCCAAAATCTCCTTAAGCTGATAAGCAACTTCAGCAAAGTCTCAGGATACAAAATTAATGTGCAAAAATCACAAGCATTCTTATACACCAGTAACAGACAAGCAGAGAGCCAAATCATGAATGAACTTCCATTCACAATTGCTTCAAAGAGAATAAAATACCTAGGAATCCAACTTACAAGGGATGTAAAGGACCTCTTCAAGGAGAACTACAAACCACTGCTCAGTGAAATAAAAGAGGACACAAACAAATGGAAGAACTCATCATGCTCATGGATAGGAGTAATCAATATTGTGAAAATGGCCATACTGCCTAAGGTAATTTATAGATTCAATGCCATTCCCATCAAGCTACCAATGACTTTCTTCATAGAATTGGAAAAAACTGCTTTAAAGTTCATATGATACCAAAAAAGAGTCCGTATTGCCAAGACAATCCTAAGCCAAAAGAACAAAGCTGGAGGCATCACACTACCTGACTTCAAACTATACTACAAGGCTACAGTACCCAAAACAGCATGGTACTGGTACCAAAACAGAGATATAGACCAATGTTCTGAGAACAGAGCCCTCAGAAGTAATACCACACATCTACAGCTATTTGATCTTTGACAAACCTGAGAAAAACAAGAAATGGGGAAAGGATTCCCTATTTAATAAATGGTGCTGGGAAAATTGGCTAGCCATAAGTAGAAAGCTGAAATTGGATCCTTTCCTTACTCCTTATACGAAAATTAATTCAAGATGGATTAGAGACTTAAATGTTAGACCTAATACCATAAAAACTCTACAAGAAAACCTAGGTAATACCATTCAGGACATAGGCATGGACAAGGACTTCATGTCTAAAACACCAAAAGCAATGGCAACAAAAGCCAAAATTGACAAATGGGATCTAATTAAGCTAAAGAGCTTCTGCACAGCAAAAGAAACTACCATCAGAGTGAACAGGCAACTACAGAATGGGAGAACATTTTTGCAATCTACTCATCTGACAAAGGGCTAATATCCAGAGCCTACAAAGAACTCAGACAAATTTACAAGAAAAAAACAACCCCATCAAAAAGTGGGCAAAGCATATGAACAGGCATTTCTCAAAAAAAGACATGCATACAGCCAACAAATACATGAAAAAATGCTCGTCATCACTGGCCATCAGAGAAATGCAAATCAAAACCACAATGAGATACCATCTCACACCAGTTAGAATGGCAATCACTAAAAAGTCAGGAAACAACAGGTGCTGAAGAGGATGTGGAGAAATAGGAACACTTTTACACTGTTGGTGGGATTGTAAACTGGTTCAACCATTGTGGAAAACAGTATGGTGATTCCTCAAGAATCTAGAACTAGAAATACCATATGACCTAGCCATCCCATTACTGAGTGTATACCCAAAGGATTATAAATCATGCTGGTATGAAGATACATGCACACGTATGTTTATTGGGGCACTATTCACAATAGCAAAGACTTGGAATCAACCCAAATGTCCATCAGTGACAGACTGGATTAAGAAAATGTGGCACATATACACCATGGAATACTATGCAGCCATAAAAAAGGATGAGTTTGTGTCCTGTGTAGGGACATGGATGCAGCTGGAAACCATCATTCTCAGCAAACTATCCCAAAAATCAGAATACCAAACACTGCATGTTCCCACTTATAGGTGGGAATTGAACAATGAGATCACTTGGACTCTGGAAGGGGAATATCACACACCAGGGCCTATTATGGGGAGGGGGAGGGGGAGGGATGGCATTGGGAGTTTTACTTGATGTAAATGATGAGTTGATGGGTGCTGATGAGTTGATGGGTGCAGTACACCAACATGACACAAGTATACCTATGTAACAAACCTGCACATTGCGCACATGTACCCTAGAACTTAAAGTATACAAAAAAAAAAAAAAAAAAAAAAAGGACAACCAATTTAATGGAAAAGTAGGCCAAAGACGTAAATAGCAAAGAACATTAATCCAAATGGGCAATTAGTATGTGAAAGGAAACGCAGCTTCATGGTAAATAGCAAAATTCAAATACTAACAAAAATGAGATATCGTTTTTTACTTATCATATTGGTAAACATTAAAATATTTTGTAACAGTCATATATTGTTTTCCAAAAATAAGTTGGTGCAATTTGGAAGGGAAAAGTGTATGTAATCCCATACACACTTTTATTTTTTATATACCTCTTACAGAAAATTTTGTTCATGTTCACATGTGTAAGTGTCTGTATGCATATGCAAAACCACACACAAAAAAAGGAACTCATCTATGGAAGTTTTTTACATAAATGTAAACATTACAAACACATACCCACCCATACAATACATTTTTTTGTGTATCCGTGTATGTGAAGGAGTGTGTGTTCATGTGTGTGTGTGTGTGTGTGTAGAAAGACTGACATAGAGATAGAGATAGAAAGCTAGAGGGAGAGAAAGGAATCCTTAAAATAAAACAGACATTTGCCCCATTTGTATGTCTTTCAGCCTGCAACTCAGATGTGATAGTTGGAGCTCCAGCAGCTAGCTATCTTGGACTAGGAGTTGATCTTGAGATAGAAATCTGGTGTTAAGATATTTGAGCAGAAATAAAGAAAATGTGTGTGTCCACAGTGACACTGTATGCATGATATCAATTCTGGACTAACCAAACCTTTAATGTTTATGTTGAAAAGGTATGAAAGACTGTCATTGAAGTATTGCAGCTTCTGTGTAATTTTGAGCATCTGCTCTCTACAAAGGGGTGAACACAGTTCTACTTTGCACAGGACAGAAAGTTTGTTCTCTATGTGAAGTCCTTATTTTATAATATCGGGGGACAGCATGTGTCAGAAAATATCATAGTAGGGTGTGGAGTTGTATCTAAGAATGATTTTTTTCCATCCTAATTAAATCCACATTGGATTGTGCAGGCTAAACTTGATACTGTTGGTGGCAAAGTATAGACTGGAAAAAGAACAGGTTTCAGTGGAAAGGCAGTACTTAGAATGTTGGCTTGGGATCCTTGACTTTAAACTTAGAACATTGTCAATATCTTTATTCCCCCGTTAGTACTTACCAAGATATTTTTAACTATTTTAATATGAATCTTTTCAATCTAAAGCAATGTCATATTTTGAGTTACATAAATTTAAAGTCTATTTTGTCATTCCAAAAATACATACTCTGCACACATACTTCAAGCAATGTAGAAAGTGCTGACTTTTTCCATGTCACTTTGTGCTTTCAATTTTATTTTATGAATGTTTACTTTTAATATTCTCCTTTTCCCCCCCTTAGGTCCATGTTGCTGAGTTTATTGCTGAATATGATTTCCTCCATTCCTATAAATTCCCAGTTCACCTATCTAAGTTTCTGTTATTCTTCCTTTCTTCCTCTCCTGTGCCCTAAATGCTTCTATCCTTTCTTCCTGCCCACCACTTCACTTCCTCAGTAAAATTTCAAGCCAACACATGACTCAGTAATAAAATCATATACATTTACTATTTTCATTGTTAGTAATGAACTTGAGAGGAAAAAATATTTTAGATGAAACAACATACTTTGTATAGAGCTCAGAAATATACAGGACAATAAGAAACTGCATGTGATTCTGCAAAAGGTTTGAGAACTTACTTTTAAAATATATTGTTTTCCTGTGAAAACTTTCTCTTTCTGATAATACACGGTGAATAAAACCCCCAAAGGAAAATATCTACCTTATCTTTTTAGTTAAAAAATCATGATAAAATGTTTATATAATGATATGAAATTTTATAAAGAACAGGAAAGATCATTTTGCATTGGAAGTCATCCTAGGGAAATTTTCTTGCTCCTATTTTTACAGTGGATTCTTTTTTCATGCAATGGCTGCTAGTGGGATACCTAAAGTATTATTTGAAAAAAACAAGTAAGATATGTAAAATGAGATGCTGATTATTCTTGATCCTCACCAACAACTCAGTGTTATTCCAGATATCTCCACAGATGTTTTTGGCTTAATTTCAGCTTTGATTATGATTTGATTGTGATTTAACTTCAAAATTAATAACTCTGTGCAGTCTATTGGACAGTTAGGTTTCTTCATGTGGGAATGAAGAACCTTCTATGCTGATGCTTATTTCCTGGCCATACATACTTTTATTGCTCCCTGACACAAACACCCAAGCTGTTTCCAACAATACTTTGTCCCTCCCAATATCTGTCCCTTTGATAATGTCATTTGCCTCTTTTACTTTTGGTCTGCTGGTTCTCATATCTTCTTTATTCAGACTTCAGCCCGTATCTGCCTCCTTAATAAAGCTTCTATTAATCACATTGCATTTATTCTCATTTGAACTGTAATAGCTTTTATTCAGTAGTTGATAGATAACCATCATTTTTGGTGTTCCAACACAACATAGTACATTTTGTTGTACATGGTGCACTTAGGAATTTCTAAGCATTTCTTAATTGTGTATTCTCAATAAACCCTGTTGAATGAGATTCCATGTATCTGGTGCATTCACCTAAGCATTGAAGGCATATATTAACATACAACATTAGTTCTCTATAATCATCTAGTTCTAAATTAATATTATACAACTGTAATTACCTTTGTGTTATGTTAAGGAAACACTTAAATTTTAGTAGAGCTTGGTTTATATTCATATGAGATCCACAATGCCATTGCAATATATGTAGAAAACTGCTATGTAGTTTTATGTTTTGATTTTAATACCATGAAAAACCTTTGTAAGAACTGATCCTATGAAACTCCTAAGAATTTTTCATATATAATAGATAAAACAATTTTTAAATGTGAAATGGCTTTATACATAAAGACATTAGAAATTAACATTAAAAACCTACTTGGATAATTATGGAAATTACGTGGATCTTGGTGTGAAATACTGTGAATATATATGTATGTGTGTATATTCAGGGTGCTGCAATGGACAACTATAAGAGGCACCAGTCATGTGAATTATGATGTGAGTGGCACAATTAATGTTGGTACAGTGCATAGCCAGCACAACCTTGTGCAGCATTCCTGAACACATCTTAACATAGAATGTATCGACAATCCATTTTATAAGGGTTGATGTAATTTTGCCTAATTAATGCACTCAAATGTGATACAGTATCAAGTGTTTTCTTTCTATATATATGAACAGCTTGATCACATCAAATCAAAGAACATGAACTATTTGGAAGCAAAATATTATTTATCTAAAAATTTTTATATGCAAATGTTCATAGAAGTTGGTTAAACAGAACATAGTTTATATGCAAATGTTCATAGAAGACAAATTAAACAGAACATATTCTTCATTTTGTCTTGTTTTATTTTTTTCTTTTTTGTGGAAAACTGGTCTTATTATTTTGCCCAGGCAGGTCTCGACCACCTGGGCTCAAGTGATCCTCCTACCTCTGTTTCTCTAAATTCTGTGATTTTTGAGACACTTTGCCCTGCATGAGTCACTGTGACTGGCAAAACAGAATATTCTTAACTTTTCTTTTTTAAAAAAGTTTTGAATAGATTGAAATCACTTCTTTTTCTTATTTAGAAATGTTTAAATGTATTCCCTCTCCATCATGTATTCATTTCATATAAAATGAATCCTTCTAACATTATTAAGTTTTTACTACGTGGTAAGTACTTTTAAAAGATTTTCCATTGAGGATAATATACAATAAAGTGTATTAATCTTAGAAATACAGCATAAAGAAGATATAAAACATATCTAGCACCTAAGAATATTCCTCATATCCCATCCTGTTAATACCTACCCAAAACCTGACTGCCCCCAACTCCCCAGCAGAAGTAACTCTTCTGATTTTATCACTGTCACATTGTTTTGTCTCGATTAATAAAATCATCAAGTATATATAGCAAATCTGCATTTGTACCTGAATTTTTCACAAAACATAATTTCTGTGAGATTCATCCTGTGGTCACTTACATAATTCAATATTTGTTATTGCTGCATAATATTTTATTATATGTATACCACAATTTACTCTAATATATTTTTTATTTGTTTTTGAAAGTGAGCATAAAATTGGAACTGCTAGAAAAAAAGTACAAACATAAATTAAAGGGGTACACTCTTTCAATTACATTAAGAATCAATATGACTTTCTCTTTCACAAAGTAATGCAACTAAGAATTACCTTCATTCCTCATTTTGATGAGTAAAATTTTACATTTCTTTTGTAACTCTAGATCTGAGAAGTTATTCTATTTTATATAGCTTAATGATGACAGAAAATTACTACACTCAATTTATGTGAAGTAGAGAAGTTTATAGTGTGTATGTGTGTTTTGATGACTTAGGAAGTAGAAACCTAATTAAAATGTAATCAGCTATATAACAGATTTCACAGTGGGTAGGTATTAAGCATATGAAAGATATTATGCTTGGATTTAATAATCTGCACTGCCTCTGCTCTCCTCATAAGTGAATTCTTGCAATGACTCTTAACCTAACTAAACACTATAGCTTGTGTATACTAACACTTCACTAACACAACATTTTTCTTGTGTTATTCTAATTATTTTATTCTGCTACATTGTTCACATGAAATTAACGTAGGAAGACATTCAATGTTGTAAGGAGAAACTTCTAACACACCACTCTTTTACACAAAAAACCCTTGCAATATCATTAAGTTTTATCAAGAAAATCTTCCAAATTACTTTGTTTCCTTAATAATTATGATCAAATGGTCTAAAGTTTGTGGATAGAAGTCAGAATAATTTTTTGAGGCAGAGATTACTTCAATTCATTGTGAAAATATACTTTCTTTGTTTATATTCACTTCCATGGTTAGAATGTCATTTCACTACTCTACCACCGACCAATGAATATCAGAAACACATTTTTGAATAAATTTTAGGAAACTGAAATATTTTCTTTTTCTACAGCTACTATTTGTTTAATCATGCGACTATTTGCTGAGGGCCTACTGTATACCAGGAATGTGTATAGAAAGCCAGTGACATAAACGTGAATGCACTATAGGTCCTGCCTTCAAGGAGCTCAGTCTCTCACATCTTGGTATGATTTCACCATACAGGTCACTGTTGACCAAATTGCATATGCAAATTTTAAGTGATGGACCATGAAATGTAGAAAAAATAATAATAAAATAACATTTGCATGTAAGTTGACCTTGTCGGTGTAGGCCATTTGTCAAAGTATTATTATACTAGGTAAGAAAATAAAATTAAAAATACAATAAAAATATAAAATTATATATTTTTTACTTATGTCTTTTCTATTTTCCATAATTTAAGCAGATTGAGTATCTTGTTATTAAAATCAGAAGAAAGCAGGCAATACATATTAACAAAGTTTATTTAATCTGTGTCATTCTTTAAATTTAATATCACTCTAAAGTTTATTTAATTATTTAACTTAATTTTATTTAATTAATAATTTAAATTATTTAAAGTTTATTTAATTAATATGTGTATTCATTTATATATGTTGGTATGAAGAATATGAACTATAAGTGAATATGAACACCATATAAGGACGGTGTTGGCCAGAGTAGAAGTGCATACTAAGGATGAAAAGGAAAAGACGATAAACTTTTTATTGCTAAACAGGTGCATATTTTATTTTCTCTTTTGTGCACTCATCTTCCATTATGCAAAATGTAAATTATATATTGAAACTCATACAGATACTAAGATATTAACACTGACCACATGTATGCAAATATTAACTTCTCTACTGCAACCATACTTTCTTCCATTGTACATATTTTTACTTCCTAAGGTACCAAATTGTCATATACACTTCTAACATGGATGTTTAGCATCACATATCAAATGCTTATACAATGTTTGATAAATGAATCAAAGCAAATAAATTAATACACTATATTATTTATTCTTTTTTTGTATATATAGTTGATCCTTGTGGATTCATGGATTTTATATTTATGAATTTGCCTACTCACTAGAATTTATTTATAATTCCCAAATCAATACTTCTAGAGTTTTGTAGTTATCTGGAGCCATGTGCAGAGGAGTAAAAATTTTGAGGCCAGGCGCGATAGCTCACGCCAGTAATCCCAACACTTTGGGAGGCAGAGGCAGGTGGATCACGAGGTCAAGAGATCGAGACCATCCTGGCCAAAATGGTGAAACCCCATATCTACTAAAAATACAAAAATAAGCTGTTCATAGTGGCACGTGCCTGTAGTCCTATCTACTCAGGAGGCTGAGGCAGGAGAATCACTCGAACCCAGGAGGCGGAGGTTGCAGTGAGCCGAGATCCCGCCACTGCACTCCAGCCTGGCGACAGAGTGAGAGTCCGTCTGGAAAAAAAAAAAAAAAAAGACTGAATCGTCTGACGCACATGTCCCCAGCTGAGGTCAAGCAAGCTGATGCTCTGCTTTGTCTCAGCTCCTATACTGTAAGAAATGTCCCTCTCATGGTGTATTTATTGCCACTTTTTTTTTTTAACCGTTTGTGTACCTTTGTTGTTGTTCACTATTTAAAGTGGCCCCCGGCCGGGTGCGGTGGCTCAAGCCTGTAATCCCAGCACTTTGAGAGGCCGAGAGGGGCGGATCACGAGGTCAGGAGATCGAGACTATCCTGGCTAATACGGTGAAACCCCGTCTCTACTAAAAAATACAAAAAAATACAAAAAACTAGCCGGGCGAGGTGGCGGGGGCCTGTAGTCCCAGCTACTCGGGAGGTTGAGGCAGGAGAATGGCGTAAACCCGGGAGGTGGAGCTTGCAGTGAGCTGAGATCCGGCCACTGCACTGCAGCCTGGGTGACAGAGTGAGACTCCGTCTCAAAAAAATAAATAAATAAAAATAAAAAAAATAAAGTGGACCCCAAGCATAGTGTGGAAGCATTGTCCGGTGATCCTGAGCTCAAGAAGTCATCCATGTACCATACAGGAAAGACACAGATAAGCTCCATTCAGGCATGAGTTATCATGCATTTGGCTGCAAGTTCAATTTTAATGAATCAATAAGAGGATAAACCAAGAAAATCGAAGGAGAAATTTGCCCATTTGTATGTGAAGCTTCTGCAGAATGCTACCATAACATCTATAACAATGATGAGGCTATGGAAAAGATGAAAAAGCTGCTGACTTTGTGGATTCATGAGATGATGACTGATTAAAAAACATAGTGGACAGCGTTGTTGTGGGACTGAAAGCCAAAGAAATTTACGGCCACATTACCCAGGGTCATGAAAATGTTAAATCCTTCTTGGCTAATGCTGGCTGGCTCACACTTTAAAAAAGGCAATATGGCTTGAAAAATGTTAAGCTTGCAGAAAGGCAGGTTCTGCAGATCAAGAGGTTGTAGAAGAATTTTTAAAATACCGACTAAGTGTTAAACAGGAAAAGGGTTATGTGTAAGAGCAGGTTTTCAACATTGATGAGGTTGACTTGTTTTACAAGAACATTGGCAAACAAATCTATATAACACACATGGCCTCCAAAGCCCCTGGCTTTAAATCATTCCAGGACCATGCAACTAATTATTTCTAAGAAATATGTATTAAATAGGGTGCTTTAAACAGAATTCAAATAAAACAAGGTTATGTATTGATTGGTTGACAAAAATGTTGTTACCACAGAAAACCTAGTTTTGTATTTTCTCCAGGAGCGATGGTTTCTTTTTGTTAATTCAGTGTGTGCAGCAACTTTATAGACTATAACTACCTGTTCTTGAATAACAAAACATAATTGTGTTCTTTTTAATGGTCACCTAATAGTCCACTTTTTTAATATAGCATCAACAGCTGACATAAAATTCCCACTACATTTCCAGTAATTTGACCATACTTGATGTTTCTTGATAATCTTCTTTGGCATGTTTTCAGTCCCATCCTGCTTTATTCTTCCTTATTTTCCTTCTGTGAAGTTTCAGTTCTGATCTTGTCTCTCCTAATTTGTGATCAGGAAGTATAACTGTATCTTGTTTGTTAATTTTTGGTGCTGTCTCTACATGACCACATTTCCATTTCTGAACAGCATTGTATAAAGTTGGCGATTGCAATATGTATGTTAAAGTAATCTATACACTAAAACATACCACAGAGATATCATTTATTTCCTGCATAGCAGATTCTTTATATTTGACAAGGGGTCAGCAAATTATGGCTCATTGACCAAATGAAGCCCATCATGTATTTTAACCAATAAAGTTTTCTTAGAAAAAATTCATGGCTATTCATTTATATATTGCGCATGGCTCCTTTTGCAGTACAATGAAAGAGTTGTGTAGTTAAAACTGAGATCTTATGGTCAAAACCTAAAATGTTTACTATTTGGCACTTCATTGATTTCTGACAGGATTACATTAAATAAGACAACATTTCATCTTCAGTCTCTCACCTAGTATATGTCTACTCACTAATTTCTTACTTTAATCTGTTTATTTAGTCAAAAATAATATTAGTATCATCAATTCTATAGTATTTATAAATATGTTATAAAATGATTTTTTTTTCTAATTTTCACAGTTTTTCTGTAGGTAGGTAGAGCTAATACAAAATGTAATTGAAATTTCAACATCAAATCCCTCTATTATTTCCCTAATTTAATCGACTTGTATATTTCTCATTTAATCCTTAATATTCTATACATTGTCGACCTGAGTGTCATGCTGGCATGTTCCATAAGCCATCTGAACCTAAGTAAAATGTGAAAAGGGTTATCTAGTAATTGGTGCCATTGTAAGTTTTAGAAGAGTTCTTAGCACATGACAGAATCTCATAAATAATTAGCATTAATACTACTATTTTATATGCAAATTGACATGTATGAAGCGAGACTTTCTGGGCTCAATTTTCAAGTCATTCACATAGACAAGTCAATTAACTCACCTTATCTATTGCTGTCTAACAAATTGCCTCCAAAATTAGTGGAGTAAAGCAATAAATTTTGTTATTTTACATTTTCTGTGGTTTTGCAATTTGGAAACATCTTATCTGGTTCATGACGTTCTGTAAGTTTGCAGTCAAGGTGTCAGTCAACAATGTGATTATCTGAAGGCTTCACTGAGGCCAGAGGATTGATTTCCAAGCTCACATTCATGGATGTTGGCAGGAGGTCTCACTTTTTTTGCTATGTGTTGCTGGTGGCCTCAGTTATCACGTGGGTCTCTTCACAGGGATGTTTGAGAATCCTAACACCATGTTCTCTGACTTCCCTCAGAGCAAGAGACCTGACAGAGAAATCAAGAGGAAAGCAACAATATCTTAGATAAAAATAGTCTCATGTATCACACACTGCACTTCAGTTATACTCTCTTCATAATAAGCAAGGCACTAAGTCCACCCCACACTCTAAAGAGTGGAAATAAACTCCAACTCTTGAAGAAAGGAGTATCAAATAATATGGATATGTAATATTAAAATTACTATACTCAGACTGCCTCATCTGTAGAATGAAGAGAAATCAGAACAAAATACAGATTAATTATTGTTTGGAGAGTAAAACATGTAAATCACTTAGAATAGAGTGCAACACATGGTAATAAAAGTGAGCCAAACTTTGAGTTTTCTATATAAATACAATACTTTCTACTACAGTCTTAGCAGAATGATGAAAATCCCTGAAATACAACTCTCATTTTAATATTATTTTGTTACATAATTTATCTGAAGCTTACGTTTTATTTTCACGCTTTAGGAACAAAATTTCTCTTAGATTCAATTATTTGTGTTCTGAAGAAAAATCTTCCTTGCTTTTGTTTTCATGATATAAGAATTGATATATCTTTTCATTTACCAAAATGCTGTTTGTTATGGTGCTCTCTGAGTGACTAGATGGATTTCCTAGGTTGCCATAGCAGACTCCCTTTATCTAGGAGTTATTATATTCACCTTTCTGTATTTATGGCCAAGATACACAGAAACATTTATATAGAAGTACAGAGTTGCCTATTTATCTCTTTAATTTGACATAATTCAAATTTCTTTTTGTATTATTTTTGTTATTTATTTTTGATTTTCTGAAATTTTGCTATATATTTTTAGATTCTGATTATGATATTCAAAGTGTATTGTTTGAATGCAGTCTCATTGTTATGAAAGATTGTGCAAGAAGTCACAGATTATGTCATCAGATGTAATGTGGGCTCATCACAAAATTATTACACAAATGCACAAACATACAAGACAGATAAATCAATTGGCATAGGGACAGTTGACTATATATGGATTTAAAACGCACTTTTTGTAAGTTGCTACATAAATTCCCTTCATAACTTATTTAATGTCTTAATTATATTTGTTATACTTTTTTTGTCCAAAAGTGCAAATGTAAGGATATAATCAGTGCCTATAATATTTACATCAACTATGGCTTGATAAGTACAAAAGCTTCCCTCTAATAATGAGAAAAATGGAAACTAGGGATCACAGTTTATAATTTGTAGCAGTTCTCAGCTTTAACATCATTCTCTCTAGGGGAATATCTCTGACTGAGCAAGGTTCTCTTGTGTTCAATTTCATAGCACTCTGTTATTTCCTTATCAAAGCACTTTTCACTCATCATTGTGTCTGCATCTAACATTGTCTGAATTCCAGTAAATGTTCTAAACTTCATGGTAGCAAGGCACAGTGAAATTTTGCAAACTACCATATCATCAGTGTTTTGCACGATATTTGAATCTCTGTAAGACTTGAAAACCAATTGCTTGAAGAAATGCTGAATAAAAGAGTTTGAGGTCAAAATTATGTTACAATATGACTAGGAATTATTTGATTGTCTGGGAGCTTCCCTACTTCCGACTGCACAATCACTCCCCGACAAACATTTTGTAGGTTTTGACAAAAATTCCAGAAGAATTTAAATGCATTAGATGTTTATGGAAATATAATTAATAAATAATGGCACTTAGGATTATTATTATAAGTAAATTCCTATTTGTTGAGATCGGCAGTAGGATATTGAGTAACAAACTTTATTGCAATTAGTGTCACTATTAGAAGCAGAGTATTGGAATGCATGCAAAAGAGGTGTAGTTTATGACATTTTTTCACTCTTTATATTATGTTTGTAAGTGTATTTCTAATCCTAATCAGTTTAGATCGAATGGAAGTGGACATTAGGAGATACGCAAAATCATTTCATTTTATATTGCCCAGAACCTCCCAAAGAGTAAGCATTAATTGTTAATAAAACCTGTATAGCTACTATTCAATATCTACCATATGCCAAACACTATATTTAGTATTTTACAAATATTATATAACATACATTCTACATTCATGCTGTGTGTAACTACAGATAGATACTACCTTGAGGTAATATTTGGGTAGCAATCATGGGTTTGCCCTTTAAACACATCTGTGTGATCATAAGCCACAGCCTATTTCTATTTGTTTTGTCATTTGTTAAAATGGAGCAAATGTTATTTTCCTATGTTAAGTATACACTAATAATTGATGATAGTCTGTATTATATTTGCACACATATACAGAAGCAGAATTTGGTCTATATTTCTTTATATCTTTTTTATGTGCCAGTTTTAAGCATCTTTTATCTCTTCCATTTTGTTTTAAATCATCCGTGGTAGTTTACATACCACAAGATAGGCCAGACATTCTTTGTTTAATTTCAGTTTCAATAGCATATCTCTACTACTTCCCAACCTTGGGAAACCTTCCCCATGTGTTTGCCTGTGTATGCCTCTGTGTGAGTGTGTGTGTGTGTGTGTGTGTATATTCTTTCTGTTCATGAAAACATTTTAGCACAGTTGGATGCACTTTCTGTGATGTCATAAGGAAAGATACAATAGAAGATTATAAATGGACTGTAAACACTTTCCCCTGTAAGGTTATCCAATAAATAATAACTGCTATAAAGAGTTTAATAGAGATGGCTGTAATCCTCTGGAGGAGTTCAAACTCTACCTCTCACATTAGAACTTATCTTTTTGGAATCACTTATATAATAATCATAAAGTACAGATCTTTACTTAAAGTTCTCACAGAAATTGATTTAAGTTTTGTCATTGTCGCCAATTAGGCTTTTTTTTCTCTTTTTATTTCTGACATATACTTAAGTATAGTAGAGGATATACATGCTAAGAGAATTACAGATCAATGTGCTTAAATAATTTAAATGACTACAAATTTAAATCACTTAAGCACAGAGATGTAGGGTATGAATTTGCAAATTAGATACTATTCATGAAGAAACCCAGTTGCCAAAATGATTTCTTAGCATTTAAGTATCAGATATACCAATTATGTCCCATAATTTGGAATTTTGAAACTCTGCAAGAGTAGGATTGCAATTCATATTCTCACAGAACTGGCCTATAATTTAGTACTTTCTATGTAGAATGAGTAATACACTTATTGGCCATAGTATTTATCATAGTTAATGAGGCATCTCTCATAGACGAAAACATATGCCACATGAATTTAGTATGCTTAATATAGTTTTCAAAATACCTTCTGTAAATTATATTCTAAAATTAAACAGGGCATGAGAGAGTATTTTAAACAATCTAATTAAACTAGTCATAAAGTAATGTAAAATTCAAAACTGATTCGAGAGATGCATCTGTGGACACATGATCTTCATAACTTATCTGTCTATATTAAACTACTTGGTAACCTTATTTTAAGAGTCCATCATTATCTCTAATTTTACCTCCAATATTCCATCATAAAAAATTAACTAAGAGAAATTGATTCAAGAAACAATGTAAGTTGGTTTTCTAATAAAGTTAAGTTATGCAACTCAGTAGATTTTCTGTGAATAGAATGAGCTCCAACATCTTATTAGACTTGTAAATGTAAAATTTAAATGGAAACATTCTTTTGAATATGAGAACGGTTTATTGCCTTATCCTGGCACAAAGTAACATAATAAACTGCTAGAATTTTAATTTAAAGCAAAATTTAAAAGCTATTGTGGTTTGCCAAGATTATCTTCCATAAAAATTTCTCGAATATTTATTTGTCAACAACTTATGTAATTATCCCAATTTAATCTGAAACCAAAATTGAACCCAACACTTGCAGATACTTTTGGAAAGCAAGAAACTTTTTTTTTTTTTTGGCTATGTTTTAATGACCATGACAAAAAGTAAAGGAATTTGAATTAAATAAGGAGAATGAGGGAGAGTAATGAGGAGAAAGCAAGTCAGCTTTTGCAGTAAGAACTACTACCCACAAATTTAAATAGACATTTTATTCTGTGTTTTCAAAAGACCTCATTGGAGTCAAATTAGTGATACGGTGCTTTCACTATTTTATCTTTGATAATACTTTTGTATTGGGCAAAATGTTACAAACTTTGGTGTGATTTTTATCCTCTAGAAAGATGAATTGTGTTAGAAACCACATTTTTCAGGAATACTGTGGTCATCTCTTTATTACACATTTGCAGAGAATGAGTCAAGTGAGGAAGAATGACTCAAATACCTCCTTCCTTTTCTAAGACCAAACTAAAGTGAGTAGCATGAGCCTTCTTTCCAAACTCAGCATTTCTCGTATGTGTGTATATGCGTACACACATACTTATGTTTAATAGATATATGGATATGGCCTACAATGTTTTGGAAACTGTGTTATGTTTTGTGAGGCTTTCAAAGACATATTAAATACAATGCTTTATTTGTAACAAGCTATATTTTAAGCTGGAATGTGAAAAGTACCCTGTCAATAGTTCAGACTGGTAAAAGAATAAGCACCAACGAAGTATTTCAAAACTATTGGGGACGCAGAGAACACAGTGGATAAAAATTTGTACATTACCCTTTTTCTGCATGTAGGTTAAAGTGCATTAGAGAAACACCTGATGGTTGTCATGTCATTTTATATAGCAGTATAACCAAAATCTGTCTACAAAAACAACTTTTATTTATTGGAGAAAAACTGAGTTGAGAAAGATTTTGAGTTTTTACTGTCAGAAATCAATCATGCTGAATCAATTTCTCTTACCTCTCTCTCTCTTTCTCACTCTTCTGTGAAAAATTGGGACCAAATACTGTTGTACCTAACATAGCACTGTTACTTGTGTGGCTAAATTTCTTCAAGTTCCAAGACATCTACTTGAGATACGTACCTAATAATAAGCATCACAGTCATTAATTGCCTGACTTTAAATAGATTTTATAAGGCCATTGGGTTTAATATTAATAATGGCTTTTGAGTATAAAAAGCATGCATCCAGACTTCAGACCATTTCACTTTTGCAAATGTTATGTATATTTTATTGTCATGATTGTAGAGTATTCTGTGCCTACTGTGACTCTCAATACAGATTAAACCAAAAACAAAACAGAAACAGAAAGCCACAGCTCTGAAAACTAATGAATGTCATTCTCATTATTTAGAAATAACTGCTGTATTCTTATTAAGTTATTGTATTGAGTGACAAGACCAAATTTAAATCAACACAATGGAGTGGAGAAGACAATATGAATAATCGTTTTTTATCTGTCAGTCGTTTTGAGTGACAAAGACCACAACAGCAAACTCCTTATGTCTACTCTAACAGTACAGCAGTAAAAACAATTAGGACACTTACAATTTATTTTTCATTTTACATATGTACATTCGAGGTCTGGATCTTTTAACCTACAACAGATCAGCCTTTGTAGTGAAGTGGGTGCTTAAACTAGAGAAGTTTTCCAGAAAAGCACTGGGAAGCAAACCTGTTCTGATTGAAGTACATCTGGGGAACACAGAACACTGTTTCCTTGGACCTCCAATCCCTACCCTCATCACTAGGATAGGAGTTCTGGATCCGTAGAATCCAGATAGCTTGCTGAGCATTGTTTCAGAACTACTACCTGGAAAAACAACGTGCATTATTTTCCCTTTTCAGCTATCCACATGATTTGGCATGGTCAATCAGATTTCGCCTATCCAAATGATTTGGCATGTTCAATCAGATTTCACCTATCCAAAAGATTTGGCATGGTCAATCAGATTGCCAAAGGAATCTACTGGCACACGTGAACAAAATCTTTCAGTAATTTCAAAGGCATTTGATATGTATACAACGCACCTGCAGCTGCAGGATCTTTGTTCTTATTTGGCACAGGCTCTAAAATTCTGGAATACTTAAAATTTTATGAAGTGCAGGGAAAGAAATAGGAATAACTATGTGATAGCGTCTAGGTCTTTTCCTAAGTTATCATTCTTAGAAATATTTGCACAGATGTCTTTGAACCAGTTTGTTAATTGGTCCCTCAAGAAGGATCAGAATTTGTGTATTTTTTGTCCAGTATCTGCTTTCATTATTTCTTTAAATATGAGAGACAATGCCTTGGTCAAGGTGTGTTTTGGTGCATTTTTAATTGTAAATATTCACTGGCAAAAACATGTTTTCGTTGTTCTATGCATGGTCATAATCAGATATTCAAATGCTGCCCACCTGAGTACCACTTGTGAAGAATTTAAAGAAAGCCTATATTATATAAATGCCTTGTATATGATGCTAGAATCTGCTCTAGCTCCCCTAGTGTATTGTTTACTATATTCCCTCCTGATATATCAAACACTTGCAGAAAGCTTGAAACAGTCAAATCTTGGCAAAACCTAGGAAAATTACAAGTTTTCCTCATTAATGCTGTGCAGGCCTCTGTCTTCTCCAGCTTACACCACTCCTGTCTTTATTTTACAATTTCCAGGATTCATGAGATCACGCATTTTTCCCTGAATTAATGATGAACTACAGAGTACCTTTTGAAATCAGACTGGAAGGGAGAATGAAAATCAGAATTTTGTATATTAAAAGGACAAAAGCTTTAGTCTTTATACATCAAAAGATAGAGTATGTGAAGGTCAGGGACACTCTTAACCCTGAAATTATACATGGGTGAGTAAGAAAAGCCAAAAGAGAAATCAGTGAAGAATTCAGACTCTGTGCTAAGTCCTTTTTGTTTTATTACTTAGAGCTTTTTCTCTTGTTGTGGATGATTAGCTGCCAGAAACATTTTAATTAAATAATTTATACTTTAACAGCAACCCCTCCCTGCCCCAGTCTACTCTGTGTGTCCCTTACAGGTTAACACTGAAACCTAACAGGATCTACTGCAAATTCCTTTTACACTTTGCCCTGAGAATATGGAATGTGCTTTTCCTTCACTTCTCTGCCATGGGAATTAATTACCTGCAGTTTTCAGCACAGTGTGAAAGTCTTATCTGCTTTCTTTGGCAGTAAAATATTACTGCAAAGCTTTAAACTAGTTTTGAAGTTTTATTGTCTTTTTCCCTCTTGGTTTTAATTATGGATGTTTAAAATATTTCATGTCGGTAGGTAATCTCATAGCCATTATGGTAAAAAAACAATGAAAATAATCAGACTGAATTAAACTATGAAAATAAAACTTTATATATAATTCTGGGCAAGCTATTAAAGACCATTGTTTTACTAGGTGTTATAGTATTTAAGTGATTTGTGTAAAGAAGAATCAATATTATTTACTAATAGGCAAAAGTAGGTTATTTTCCAAAACTGCATATCCATTACATTTAATTGGATTCAGATGACAATACTAATATTTATGATGGATCCCAAACTCAAAACATAATATGAGAAGGGAAAGAAATAATTATTAAAACCTTACAATTCCATGGGACAGCGTTGGTTCCCAGCCTCAGGGTGAAACTAAAGTTGTAATATACAGTTGGAAAGAGAGTGAGAAAAACAAATCGTTATTTTCTATTTTGAGAGTATTCCTTACCTTTTTAGCATATGGTGATTTTGGTTATGTAAGAATTGTTTTCCTTAAACTTAAAGAAAATAAACAAATTTAATAAACCACAAGAAGTGACATAGCATGCTTCCAAATAAACTGGGTATTCAAATACATCAATCTTTATGAAAAGCTCATTTCTACTTCATAAAATGGCATCAAAAAAAGAACCAGAATGTATAACTCTAATACTTGTTCTGCAAGGTTTGAAATATTTGCACTTACACTTTTTGTTTTTTTGCTTTCATTTTTATGGTCTACTGCTTTCATATCCAGCTGTGCGTAAACTGATTGGAAGTTTCAAATTAAACATTTTTATTCATTTTTTTCTTCTGTAGCCAACCTATACAATATATACATTTAAATTCAACCTGGAAAATGAAATATAAGGTTATGCGTGGTAACAAAATATATTATAATATAGTTCTATTTAACGAATTAGAGAGTAATTATTCAACGAGGAGGGAAAATTGTAAAGATCGCCATGCCTTTTTAGATTATGAGATTCCATGTAGTTATAGTTTTCTTGGGAAGTCCCTTTTATCTTGTTTAGATAAGTACAGTAAATGTTTTCCTTATTTGTAAATAATATCAATACACAGGAATAAATTTCTCCATTTTAAAATATTGATAATATCAAAAAAGTATTTACTTATTTTGATTACTCTCAAAATATTTAATTTAAAAATCAATGAAGAAGAGAAACAATTACTATATTTAGAAGTGAATAGAAGCAGAACTTGCCAGAAATCAACAAAGAATTTTCCATGTTTGTACCCTTTGTTCAAAACTCAATACTTTTCCTATCTTTCAAAGTATGTTATTAGCAATACAGTCAAAAGTAGCTTTTTCTTCTTCTACTTTCATATTCAACTTTGGTTTTTCGTTTCTTTTCAACTGTTAGAAAATACGTCTACTTAAATATTTTCTTTTAAAGATATTTTATAATGTTTCAATCATATTATTCTTATGAATAAAAAGAGAACAAAAGAAAAAAGATAGAGTAAATATATTTTGTATCTTTAAAGGAAGGCTTGAAATATAATTATTTTATTATAATTCATTCTGAATCCTTTAGATAATTTTTAAGTATATATTTTTTTCTCTTTTTCATGAGTAGTTCTCACTCTGCCTTAGGTGTGGAAAAGGTTTCTAGATTCTGAAATCCATAGTCTCACTGGTAGTACAAAGTCAGTTGTAGACCACATGAATTAGTTGTTCCATTATTTACATAACGTAGTATGTGAATTCGTTGTTATTTGGACTATGTGATAAACTATAATAAGCAATATTTATTCTATTTGATTTACAAAACTCAACCAGTAACCCAAGTATACCAAAATATACTATGTAATTTAATTATAAATATCATGGGGCAAAAAAATATGGTTTGTTGTTGTTTTGCTTTCTCTTGTTCCTTCTTAATAAATTTTGTCAGAAACACATCAAGGCATACAGGTATACTTAAGAAGAGATGGTGATAAATTATTATATATACATTTAGAGTTGCACTAGGAAAACATTGGCACAAACAGGATCATATCTCCTAATACAGAGAGAAAATGATTCATAGGTCTTCATTTTTATGGGACATTATTAGAATTAGATATTATATGATATATAATATAACATATTATATATATATATATTATATACATGTAAAGCATTTTTACCTTTATAAAAATATTAGGAAGATAAACAAAATTTTACATTGGTTATCACTGGATGTAGAGTGTATAGATAATAAAAGACCTCCTACGTTTTGTTCTTTTTGAGATGGGTCTTGTTCTATTGTTAAGGCTGTAGTGCAGTGGTGCAATCATAGTTCACTGCAGCCTGAAACTCTCAGTGAGTAGCTGGGTTACAGTCATGCACCACCATGCCCGGCTATTGAGATCCGGCCATTGCACTCCAGCCTGGGCGGCAGAGCGAGACTCCGTCTCAAAAAAAAAAAAAAAAAAAAAAAAAAAAAAAAAAAAAATTTTGTAGAGACAGGGTTCTGAATACGTTGCTTACACAGGTCTCAGACTCCTAGACTCAAGTAATTCTCCTGCCTCAGCCTCCCGAGTAGCTGGGAATACAGGTGCACACCACCACTTCTGGAAAATTTTAAAAATTTTTTGTAGAGAATAATTCTCACAATTCTCCTAAGTTTAAACTAGCAAGTAAATATTGTTACAATCAAATGAATACAGATAAAAGTTATATAAAACAAATAAACTTTCTTAAAGATATTACTACTCCTGTTTGGTATTCAATATAAAGACAATATATCAATATGTTTAGAAAAAAAAAAGAATGTTATAACATTATCTTTAAAGTGTTGAACATGTTATAATTTATTTAGAAATGATACACCAGGGAAAAATCAATTAAGAGAGGTAGAATTTAAAATGGAATGAGAATATAGCCATTCCTTCAATTATTCATTAATTCAGCTTAGGTGTTTAATATACAAAAATGAAAAAGGCACTCTTTTCTTTCAGAGTTTAGTAGGAGCCATTCCTTCAAGTATTCATTAATTCAGCTTAGGTGTTTAATATACAAAAATGAAAAAGGCAATCTTTTATTTCATAGTTTAGTAGGAGACATACAAAGCTTTGTTTTGTTTTTCTAAAACAAAGGCTTAATGATATGAGAAAACTAAACATAGAGGTGTTATATAGCTGCCATCTAATATATAACAGAGGTTGGAGAGAATGACATAATTACACACAATCTGAGTAAAGAAACAGTATTTGTTGGGGAAATACAAAAAAGAATTACCAAGAGGAGGAATGCAAACTCCAAATTTTCATCCTCCCACAAAAGACACAGGAGATTCAATGGGAAATCAGAGGGCTGAAGTTCCAGGATAGAGATTCTGCCACAGAAAAAAACCCTTGATCTCCCTTGCTTAAATGGTGATGCTTAAAATTTAACTTTGTCTGTGAAGGAATAGTGAGATGTCAGACAGTCTGTTTACGTTCTACATTTTGACAGATATGGTAAAAAGTCTCATTACTTGAGGACTTTGGTGGCCCATGGATAAGCAAGTTTCCATACAGACACTACCTTGAAAAAGACACCAATAGTTTAAGATGATTTCAAATGGAACCACTTCTATTAGGATAAGGGAAGGAGACCCTTTCCTAGCCCGCTTATTTTTTTAAGTAACCAAGAGCAAAGTCCCAAAATCCGTTTCAGAGCTTCATTCATCTTGTACTCCCAGGTGGAGATTTAGGAGGGTGTCACTAGCATTTAGCATTTTGAAAACTGTAATTTTTTTTTCACATGCTTTATCTCACTGTTATACATTTTAACGAAATCATTCCAATGAAAAGAGAAAATGGATGCTCTTGGTGCAGAGCAAGGAAAAGAGTGGCATGAGGATAGTTTCACTCTGTAGTTTTGCTTGAATAATTATGAAGGAGATAATAGAGGGTAACATGAATAATTTATGATTTATAGGGAAACATTAGGAATGACAAAAGAGAGGTATAAACAAAACAGCGTATAAACTCAAGGGAAGGGAACTTTAATTCTGTAATAACAAACATTAATAATTCATATAATATGTACTATGTTAAAATTTATTTGTTAGTATAATCTTAAAACAACTTTAAGTGAGACTACATTAGTAAACTCTAAATTAGAAAACCCCACTCATTCTTCTTTAGCTGTATAAAAACAACATGGAAAGATTTGTGAATTATTTTCATAAAAACTAAGCTCTTCCAATCTATCACATTTGTGTCATGAGAAATATGATAAATACATTTTTGTGTTTCTAACAAATGCAATGTATTCTGTTCAGAATTCTCAGAGCATAAAATAACAGAAAGGAAAGCAACATGTATATTTGCTATGTTTTAGAGGCTTTTATTTTAGGACCTTGAGGTTTCTAAAATATTAATTTGACGCTTTGAGAAGAAGGGTTCTATTACTGCCATTTTTTTCCTCAAATTAGGAAATTAGACTGTAGACAGTTTAATATTAGGCTTTTAAACAGACATCCTGGCTTAAAATAGTTCTGTATTTTCACAGCACTTTTCAAGTGGTTCGAAATTATTTCGACTTACCACATAATACCAATGGCAGGGGTGGAACAAAAGGCACAAGGAAAAATACTGTATAGAAAAGTTCTGAAATTAGTATAACGACCTAGAGTCATTCATTCAAAAAGCATCTATTAGCTACATATTATTTTTTTGTCAGGGAGACAGGCATATACAGAAATATCTCATATAAAATGTCATATCAAAGGTTTGAATAAAAAGTTACAACATCCAACAAATGGTAGCGGTTAATTTTCCTAGCTGATTGCAGTCTTTCCAGAGGAATTACCTTCTGAAAGACAGAACTTTGCTTTCAAAGTTTGGATCCCTTGCCTCATATCTGCTGGCCAAAGCAATCCAATCTAATTACAGCAGTGCTACCGACCGACACTACTCAGGAAAACTTATTTGTCACCACATGCCAATCAACACTGGTGACATGATCTACCTACAGAAACCAAGTGAGCTAAACTAAACCATCTCCACCTCACACCTGCTAGTATTGTTGGATCTGAATCTGTCCCCAGCAGTTACATGGTAGAGTGAGTGAGAGCGCCAGAACCCACATGATAAAATTAAGCAAGGTGACTGCCTGGTAAAATAATAGAATTATATAGGACTAACCATCTCCTAGCATAATATTCAAAATACACAAGATACAATTGAGAATCTCTTGTCATACCAAGATCCAAGTAAAGCACAACATAACTGACAAAGGTAAATCAACGGGCACAAATATCTAGATGAATCAGATATTGGTGCTATCTGACAATGATTTTAAAACAACAATCTTAAAATTAAATTAATTCAACAAATAATTATGCATGTATTTGGGACAAGTATAAAATGGGAAATGTCAGCAAATACATTATTTATAAAAGTAAACCAAATGGAGATTAAAAACAAAAAATATAATAACTAACTTAAAAGCTCATTGGAAGAGATCAAAAGTAACATGACAATGATGGTAGAATCAGTGAAGTTGAGAATAGATCAATAAAATGTATTCAATCTGAAAAAATTTGAGAAAATATACTGAAAGTAAAAATGAATGAACATCTAAAAACCAATGGGAAAATAACAAAAGTCAATTATCTGTATCCTTAGAGTTCAAGAAAGAAGAGAAAGAATGTGGGACTGAATGGTATTCAAAGAAATAATGGGTAAGAAAGTTCCTAAATTTTGTGAAAGACAAAACCTTATATATTCTAGAAGCTAAATGAACCCCAAGTAGAAAAAAATCCAAAAAATTCCAAACACATCATACTTCTAAAAACTAAAGACAAAGATGAATCTTCAAAGCAGCCAGAGGGAAAAAATGGATTACTAATAGAAGAACATCAAGGTAAAAGAAAATGGGTTTCTTATAAAAACTATAGAGGCCAGAAGGAAGTGGAACAATGCTTTTCAAGTTCTGAAAAAAGTTAACTGTTTACTATAAATTCTACCTCCAGTTAATATGTTATTTAGGAATGAAGAGAAAATAAAGATACTCTCAAATTAAAGAAACGTTTTTAAAATTATCGTTTGCAAACTTACCTTTTTTATTTATTTTTTCAAGGCTGTTTTTTAGAGCAGTTTTGGGTTCACAGAAAAATTGGAAGGAAGGAACAGAGATTTCCCATATACCACAATCCCAACACATGCATAATCTTTCTCATTATTGAAACATTTCAAACAGAGTGGTATACTCGTTATAATTAGTGCATCTACATTGACACCATGAGTACTCAAAGTCCACAGTTTACCTTAGGGTTCGCTGTAGAGGTTGAATATTCTATGGTTTTGGACAAATGTGTAATGCCATGTATCCATTATCCATTTTCCCAGACTTCTAGGGCAGTGAAAATACTCTTTGTATATACAGTATATACTCTCTGTATATACAGTATTTTCACTGCCCTGGAAATCTACTGTGCTCTGTCTACTCACCTATCCCTCATCCTCAAGCCCTGGCAATCACCTGTCTTTTGTTCTACTGTCTGCATCATTTTGCCTTTTCCAGTATATCACATATTGGGAATAAAGCAATATGTAGTCTTTTAAGATTGGCTTCTTTCACTGAGCAATAAGCATTTAAGCATCTTCCATGTCTTTCCATGGTGTTCTATCTAGTTTACTTTTAGCACTGAATAAAGATCCATTGCCCAGATGAACCACAGCTAACTTATTCATTCACCTATTGAAGAATATCTTAGTTGTTTCCAAGTTTTAGCAATTATAAATAAAGCTGCTGTAAACGTTCACATGCAGGCATTTTTGGGACAAAAGTCTTCAACTCCCTTGAGTAAATACCAAGGAGGGTTATTTCTGGATTGTTTGACAAGAATATGTTTAGCTTTTTAAGAGAGTAGCAAACTGTCCTCCAATGTGGCTGTACCATTTTGCATTTCCACCAATGATGAATGGGAGTTTCTATTTGTACCGTTTTGCATTTCTACTAGCGATGAATGGAAGTTTCTCTTGTGCCGCATCCTAGCAAGCATTTGCTGAAAGTATTTTGGTTTTTGATCATTTTAATGGGAGTGTTTTCATTATTATAATTTACATTTTCCTGATGATGTACGATGTGGAGTACCTTTTCACATGCTTATTTGTTAACTTTACACCTTCTTTGGTTAAGTGTCTGTTAAAGATCTTTGGTTCATTTTTAAAATCAGGTTGTAGGTTTTCTTATGGTTGAGATTTAAGAGTTCTTTGTATATTTTGTATAGTAGTTCTTTATTAGATGTGTGTTTTGCAAATATTTTCTCCAAGTCTGTGACTTGTCTAATTTCCTTGATGTTGTCTCTCAAAGATCAGAGGTTTTAATTTTAATACAATACGGCCTATTTATTATTTCTTTCATATATCATGCTTTTGGTGTTGTATCTACAAAGTCATCACCATATCGAAGGTCATGTAGGCTTTCTCATCATCTAGGAGTTTTTTAATTTTCACATTTTACATTTAGATCTATGATCTATTTTGTATTATTTTTCAGAAAGTGTGCGAGATCTGTGTCTAGATTCATTTTTCTTTTCACATGTGGATTTCCAGTGGTTCCAACACTATTTGTTGAAAAGACAATCTTGTTCTATTGTAGTTTCTTTGTTTCTCCGTCAAAGATCAGTTTATCATACTTATGTGGGTTTATTTGTGAGTTCTCTATTCTGTGCCATTGGTATATTTGGTACATTGGTTTATTCTTTTGCCAATATCACATTGTCTTCATTATTGTCTTTATTAGTAAGTTTTGAAGTCAGATAGTATCAGTTCTCTGGGATAGTTTTCTCTCAATCTGTATTGACCACTCTGGGTTTCGACTCTCCAGGTAAATTTTAAAATCAATTTGTCAGTATCCAACAAAATAACTTTCTGGGTTTTGACTGGGACAGCATTGAACCTGTAGATCAAGTTGGGAAAAACTGACATCTTGACCAAACTAAGCCTTCTTCTCCAAGAATAATGAAATATTTCTTCATTATTTCATTCTTGATTTCATCAGAGTTTTATAATTTTGTTCATATAGATTCTGTACATACTTTCTTAAATTTATACCTGAGCATGTCAGTTTTGGGAATGCTAATAAAAATGGTATTGTGTTTTTTGTTTCAAATTCCACATTTTCATTGCTGGTATATACAAAAGTAATTAATTTCTGTACACTAAACTGGTATTTGCAACCATGTTATAATTGCTTACTAGTTACAGACATTTCTGTTGATTCTTTTAGATTTTCTACGTAGACAAGCATGTCCTCTGTGCATTCTCCATTTTTGATGTTTACTGACAGCTTTTAATCCTGATCACTACCCATTGTTCTGCCCCACATCTTGGAGAACCATTTGGTAAATGCAAATTAAAATAACAATGAGATAACTCTTTGCACCTATAGCAAAAAGTAATATAAAAAATAATGACAACACTAAAGTTTGGCGATACTGTGGAGAAACTGGATTGCTCTTACATTGCTGCTGTGTATGGAATGTAAAATGGTACACTCCAGAAAACAATTTCTTATAAAACTAAACATGCAGATACCTAATGGCTCAGCAATTTCATTCTTTGTATTTCTCAAGTAATTGAAAACTTATGTTCACACACATACCTAGACATTCATGTTCATAGGAGCTTATTTGTAGTAGAGTATAAACAATTCAAATGCGATACAATAGGTAAGTAGTTAATTTAACTGTAGACCATTCAAATCATGGACTATTACCCAGCATTTATTAAAACAAATAACAACAACCGCAACAACCAACTAAACTACACTTTGGATGAATCTCCAGGAAATTATGCTGAGTGGGTAAAAAGCCAATCCTGAAAGCCAATCTCAGGAAAGTATAATTCTAATAACTTAACAATCTTAAACTGATAATATTTATAGAAATAAAGAACACATTAGCTTTATGAGGGATGGTGAGCATAGAAATGATGGCGATTATAAAATGGCAATGCAGTGAATCTTGTGATGACAGAATTTTTCTGGTTTTTGTCTGTGATAATGGTAATATGAATTTATTCATGTGATGAAACTGTATAGAACCAAATACACACACACACACAAATAAGGGTACATAAAACTGATAAAGTCTCAGTAAAATCAATGATTATATCAACACCTAGTTTCTGGTTGTGATATTTTGCCGTTGCTGTGCAAAATATTGTCATTGGAGTGAAGTGGGTGAAGGTCATGTTGGTTCTCTTTGTATTATTTCTTATAACTCTATGTGAATCCCAATTATCTCAAAATAAAATATTTTTTAAAATCACCCCAAATTTATGATGCAGAAATAACCTTTGGTAGTATCAGAATAATATATTAGTCTAGACATCCTTCAAACATATATATGCAATAATTTTATAAACATGAATTATACTTTTTTGTTATTTGTATTTAAAATAAACTTCCAATTTTATATTTAAAATTTAATAATTTAATAATTTAAAATTATTAAAATAATAATTTAATTAATTATTAAATTAAATAAATATAAAATTATATTTGTATTTAAATTAAAAATTAATATTTTAATTTAAAACTTTTAATTTTATATTTAAAATATTTTTTAAACTTTTAAAACTTTAAAACTCTTAAACATTTAAACTTGAGGATAATAAGAAATAGAAAATGAAGATAAACTGAAGGAACTAGAGAACTAATTGTTATTTTGTGCAAGTTTAACTGTCGTAACTAATAATATTAGTAATCTTGAATTCTGTACCAGTGGTTATATGTTATGTCATATCACAAGAAGTTAAATGTTAATCTATAGTGCTACAAAGTGGATGGCACTGTCAATCTTTATGGCATGGGGAAAAGATGGTTCAGACAGTTTAGGCAAGTTTCCAGAGATTCTATACAATTAACTGAGCCAACAATTAAATCCAGGTCTATTTAATTAATCAACCTGCTTCACTGAGTTGTAAAATATCACAGTGTTTTTAAGACTGGTAAGAATTTTAATATGAAGTGCCTAAAGATAGGGCATCTACTGTGGATATAGTTAGTGATAGAACTGGAAAAGTAGTCTGTGTTAGACACTGAAGTCAGGTCCAGCCCAGAAAAGATACTTTGTGAGAGTCACAGTTCTTTCCAAGGTGTACTACCGCAAGACTATACCGTTCATGTGCCTCCTCTCGCTGAGATTGATTTAGATTGCCCCCAACTGGCTAGGATTTGCTCTCTTTGTTAGCTGACTCCATTTTGACCATGAATATACTCAGCTCTGTTTTCATTCTACTTATCCAGGTAGTTGGTCACCCATTTCTCTTTTTTTTTTTTTTTTTTTTTTTTTTTTTTGAGGCGGAGTCTTGCTCTGTCGCCCAGACTGGAGTGCAGTGGCCGGATCTCAGTTCACTGCAAGCTCCGCCTCCCGGGTTTACGCCATTCTCCTGCCTCAGCCTCCCGAGTAGCTGAGACTACAGGCGCCCATCACCTCGCCCAGCTAGTTTTTTTTGTATTTTTAGTAGAGACGGGGTTTCACCGTGTTAGCCAGGATGGTCTCGATCTCCTGACCTCGTGATCCGCCCGTCTCGGCCTCCCAAAGTGCTGGGATTATAGGCTCGAGCCACCATGCCCGGCCTCCATTTCTCTTATTTCTAATCTTGGTCTGAATCTTATTTCATGGATAATGATGTTGACAAATTGGCAGTTATTAGAAGGAAACTTATACTGAGTTTGGCTTGGTGATATACATTTTAAATTAATGACCTCTGGAAGATATTTAGGTTTAGAGCTCAGGGGGAAAACAGCATCATACACACTTTCATCAGTTTGTTTATTTAATCAAAATATGTTTTAGCATTAAAGAGACATGGAAATAAACATGCACAAAATGATTTCTGATACTAGAAGGGACAGGAGAGATGGTAGTATTAAAGAAGTTTCCCAAAGAGACACTGGTAAGTATTGATGATCAAGACAGAGGTAAGGGAAAATAATATTTGAAGTCAATATTTTATATGTATGAACTACAAATGACCTGTATCAGAATGAGTTAGACATTCATTAAAATAATTTTGGATCCACACTTGGGCCCACTCAATCAGAATCTCTACGGATATGACTTCTGATCTTCATTTCTGCAAATTTGAAGTTGCGCAGGAGTTTCTTAAGCATGCTAAAGTTTGCAAACCTCTGATCTTAATACACTCTAACAGAACAAAATAGTGAGCCAGACAGACACTACAAAGGATTCATGTAGCCGTAGAATTTAGCAAATAAAGAACTTTTGTAAATTTTATTTTAATTGACATATAATAATTATACATATTTATGGGGTACAGAGTGACATTTCAATAGACACATTCCATGTGTAATGATCAAATTCAGAGTAATTAACATAGCCATCACCTCAAACATTTGCGTGAATGCCATTATTTCTTTCCTTTTTATGGATGAGTAGTATTTCATGGTGTGAGTATATATCTATATATGTACACCACATTTTATCCACTTATTGATTGATGGGCATTTGGGCTGGTTCCATATTTTTGCAATTACGAATTGTACTGTTATAAACATGTGTGTGCAAGTAACTTTTTAGTGTGATGACTTCTTTTCTTCTAGGTAGATACCTAGTAGTGGGATTGCAGGATCAAATGGTATATCTACTTTTAGTTCTGTAACGAATCCACAGTGTTTTCCATAGTGGTTGGTGGGTTGTTTACACTCCCAACAACAGTGTAAAAATGTTCCTTTTTCACCACATCCATGCCAACATCTTTTTATTATTATTATTATTATAGCCATTCTTACAGCAGTGAGATGGTATCACATTGTGGTTTTGATGGGCATTTCCCTGGTAATTAGTGATGCTGAACATTTTTCCATATGCTTGTTGGCCATTTGTATATATTCTTTTGAGAATTGTCTATTCATGTCCTTAGTCCACTTTTTGATGGGATTGTTTTTTTTTCTTGCTGATTTGTTTGACTTCTTTGTAGATTCTGGATATTAGTCTTTTGCCAGACATATAGGTTATGAAGATTTTCTCCCACTTTGTGGATTGTCTGTTTACTCTGATTTCTTTTGCTGTGCAGAAACTTTTTAGTGTATAAGTTGCATCTATTTATCTTTGTTTTTGTTGCACTTGCTTTTGGTCTTGGTCATGAAGTCTTTGCCTAAGCCAATGTCTAGAAGGGTTTTTCCAATATTATCTTCTAGAATCTTTACGGCTTCAGATTTTAGATTGAAGGCTGACCCATGTTAAGTTGATTTTTGTATAAGGTGAGAGATGAGGATCCAGTTTTATTCTTCTACATGTGACTTGCCAATTGTCCCAGCACCATTTGCTGAATAGGGTGTATTTTCTCCACTTTACATTTTTGTTTGCGTTGTCGAAAGTCAGATGACTGTGAATATTTGGCTTTATTTCTGGGTTCTCTATTCTTTTCCACTGGTCTGTGTGCCTATTTTTATACCAGTACCATGACATTTTGGTGACTACAGCCTTACAGTACAGTTTGAAGTTGGATAATATGATGCCTCCAGATTTGTTCTTTTTGCTTAGTTTTGCTCTGACTATGAGAACTCATTTTTGGTACATATGAATTTTAGGATTGTTTTTACTATTTCTGTGAAGAATGGTGGTAGTATTTTGATGTGAATTGCATTGAATTTGTGGATTGTTTTGACAGTATGGTAATTTTCACAACATTGATTCTACACATCCATGCTCATACTCATAAGCATGAATCCATGTGTTTCTGTCATCTAAGATTTCTTTCAGCAGTGTTTGTAGTTTTCCTTGTGGAGGTCTTTTACCTCCTTGGTTAGGTATTTTCCTAAGTATTTTACATTTACTTTTTGCAGCTATTATAAAGGAATTCAGTTCTCGATTTGATTCTCAGCTAGGTCACTATTGGTGTATGGCAAAGGTATTGATTTGTGTACATTAACTTTGTATCCAGAAACTTGGCTGAATTCCTTTGTCACTTCTGGGTACTTTTTGGATGAGTGTTTAGGGTTTTCTAGCTATATGATCATGCCATCAGCAAACGGTGACAGTTTGACTTTCTCTTTACCAATTTGGATGCCCTTGATTTCTTTCTCTTGTCTGAATGCTCTGGTTAGAACTTCCAGGACTATGTTGAATAGAAGAGGTGAAAGTGAGGATCCTTGTCTTGTTACAGTTATCAGAGGGAATGCTTTCAACTTTTCCCCATTCAGTACAATGTTGGCTGTGGGTTTGTCATAGATGGCTTTTATTACCTTACAGTATGTTCCTTTTATGTCGATTTTGCTGAGGGTATTAATCATAAAAGAGATGCTGGATTTTGTCAAATGCTTTGTCTGCATCTATTGAGGTGATCGCGTCATTTTTTTTTTTTTAATTCTGTTTATGTAGTGTATCATGTTTATTGACTTGCAGATACTAAACCATTCTGGAAAAGTAAATTCAAATGGAATTAAAAGATTTACTTTAATTTTGCCTTATCATGTGCCAAACATAGTTTCCTAAAGAAGTATGTAGTCTTTGACTTGGTATATTGTCTTTGACTTGAGCAAAATATGCTATAGTTTTTATACAGTGCTTTGAAAGAATTAGGAGCACTCTGAGATTTTCAACTATAGTTTCTGTGAATGAATATTTCCTAAAATAAGTAAAATAAACTTAAAAATGTATTGAAGGAGGAATAACCACTCCTCTTAACTGAGAGACTCCGAACTTTAAAAATGTTGCTTATTAGTTACAAAAGGCAGGAGAATAAAGAAATGGTGAAAAATAAATTGCCCTGTTCATGAGATTCAAAGTTTGGAATCACTGAGTAATGTGATTTTCTTCTCATGAAATAGATAATGAAAAGAGAATAAGCCAGACAGCCTTTAACTTTCAATTGTTTAATTGAGATCTGTGTATGTTTTAAAAGGTGCTCACTTTATTTTTAAGAGTGTGTCAACAAGCTAAAAATTTTGATTTCCCTGCTCGAAAACTGCCAGTGAGATCATAGCAAACGTGGATGCCCAGAGTACAAATCTTCTTCTAAGTTTTTAGGGAATACCACAATGGTCCAGTTTCAGTGTTTAAAATGTCTGACAACCAGGTTTCCATTGTTGGTTGCAGCATTATTACCACCAATTTACCATAGCAAGGGTTCAGTCATATTCATTCTTATTTGCTTTTACATAGCACATATATATTAAGTGCCTACTATGGATGAGACACACTTCCAGATAAATGAGATATAGAAGAAAGATAAAGAAACACAACCCTGAACTCATGGAGATAATATTCCAGGCAAGGAGGCAGAAACTATGTGAAATAGATAAGTATGATTTCTAGTATGATGGAAAGTTGTACATGTTCTCGATAAAAATAAATAAGTAAAGTAAGGAAAGGGGATGAAGGTGTGATGAGGAGGTAAATTTGACATTTTAAATACATGCTGAGGGAAGACCTCATCTACAAGGTGTCATTTACAAATACCACTGCACTGCATTGGTATTTAGGCCCAGTGAATTTACAGGAAGTATTATATTTGACTTACAAAATGCTGTGACAGGAAATGGAGGCCTTCACTCACGTCTGCTAAGTATTGGAAACTGTCACAGAGCCAGCTGGGGCAGAACAGTGAAAGCCAAGATCAGGAGTCCAACTGGAAGGGCCTTGAAGACAGTGAATGTCTGGCAGGCACAGACCCAAGCACAGGAGGTTAGACAGCACAGATAGTGTAAGTCCGGAGAGAGATGACGTGCTCCAAGTCTAATGATTTTGTGGCAACAGGAAAGGAGCAAACAGGACATAAAATCCAAGTGCACAGCCTGAGGTCATCAACAAAGTTTCCAAATAGAGTGGGAAGAAATAGACAGGAACCAAAGACAGAATAGAATGAGCAATTTAAGTGCCAGGATTCAAACCAAGTTGAAAGTGAGCAGAAGGTCAAGTCAAAAGTAGTAGGCATATGTCAGTGCACAGTTACTGGGAGAGAACAGGTTTCTGTAAAATCAGGCAGTTTCACCAGGGAAGCACAATAGGATTCATATGAAGATCTGAGACAGAGATCAACTGCCATGGCCCTTATACACAATATGGTAATCGGAGCCTGTGTGTGTGTGTATGTGTGTGTGTGTGTTTGCAGGGGTAGATTAAAGAAAAGCACAATCAAACTCTAAGCTGCTCAGCTCCTTTAGATAACTATAGACGCTTCCTTTGACAGTGAGATTGCCCTGACACTAAGAATCAAGAAATAGGAGAACATTCTACCTTTGATTTATTGTTATTACTTTACATATATCAATTACTTATTTTTATGCCTGCTTCAAAAAGTTGTGAAATTCATGAAATATATACAGACTCATACACATACACGCACACACACACACACAGAGAAAGAATAAAATATGTATTAGGTTTCTATAAACTTTCTTTATGACTATTATATTCAAATCTAATGATTTGAAAAAAATATTGTATGGAATCCTAGGACCAGGGTATATAAATAGATGTTATATAAAAATGAATCCAGCAGTAACATACATGCAGGAAATTTTGAGCTGAACGAGATATTTGTTGGTGGACTTTAACTGTAGGAACTGTATTACAAACATGTATAATATAAATGTGTATTTTTATTATATAATCTGAATGCTACATTTATTATAATAAATGAATCTGTACTGGCACATCATTATCAACCACAGTCCATAGTTTACATTTGTTCATTCTTGGTATATTCTGTGGGTTTTGAAAACTGTATAATACCATGTATCCATGATCGTGGTATCATCCAGATAAGTTTTCACTGCTTAAAAAATCTGTCCTTCACTTTAATTCTTCCCCACCTCACATTATTGGCAATCACTAATCTTTTTACCATCTGCATGATTTTGCCTTTTTCAGAATGTCATATGGTTCAAATCATATGGTAACATAGCCTTGTCAGATTGCATTCTTTCACTAAACAATCATTTAAGATTATTCTATACAGTTTCATGGTTTTTAGCACTGAATAATAATCCATTATCTGAATATAACATAGTATATTTATCTATTCGCCTGTTAAAGGACACCTTGATTGCTTCCAAATTTTAGCAATTATAAATTGCTAAATTGTAAATTATAAATATACTTGTTATAAACACATCTGTGCAGTTTCTTTGTGTGTGGATGTAAATTTCAATTCCTCTGTGTAGATACCAAGGGGTGCAATTACTGGATCACCCAGTAAGTGTATGTTAAGTTTTGTAAAAATGTATCAATCTGTATTCCAAAGTGGCTGTAACATTTTGCATTCCCATCAGCAATGAATGACAGTTCCTATTGTTCCACATCCTTACCAGCATTCTCCATCATCAGTGTTCCAGATTTTGGTCATTCTAAAGTGGATGCAGTGGTACCTCATTATTTTAATTTACAGTTTCCCAATTACATATGTTGTTGAGCATTTTTTAAAGTTATTTGCCATCTTTATATCTTCTTTGGTGAGGTGTCTGTTCAGATCTTTGGCCCATTTTTTAAGTTATTTATTTATGTTTTTATTGTTGAGCTGTAAGCGTTTCATGTACATATTGGATACTGTTCTTTATTAAATGTGTGTTTTGCAGATATTTTCTTCCAGTGGCGTGGTTTGTTGTATTCTCTTAACAGCATCTTTCACAGAACACAAGTTTATAATTTTTTAAATTTTATTTTATTTATTTTCTTGAGACAAAGTCTTGCTCTTGTCGCCCAGACTGGAGTGCAGTGGCACCATCTCAGCTAACTGCCATCTCCGCTTCGTGAGTTCAAGTGATTCTCCTGCCTCAGCCTCCTGAGTAGCTGAAACCACAGGCACATGCCACCATGGCCTGCTAATTTTTTGTATTTTTAGTAGAGACAGGGTTTCATCATGTTAGCCAGAATGATCTCGATCTCCTGACCTCGTGATCCGCCTGCCTTGACTTCCCAAAGTACTGGGATTATAGGCAAGAGCCACCGTGCCCGGCCCTAATTTATAATTTTAATAAAGTGAAACCTACCAATTATTTCTTTCACAGAACATGCCTTTGGTATCATATATGAAAATCACTGCCATATTGAAGATCACTGTATTATCTTCCATATGATGTCTATCTATATGTTAACATAGGGAGGTTACCATTTAGGACTTTTATATTTTTGAATTCTGCATGAAGTTCTATAATCCATTTTGAGTTCATTTTTTTATTATGTTACAAGGTCTGTGTCCAAATTTATTTATTTTGCATGTGCAAGTTCAGGTGTTTCCGTACCCTTAGTTGAAAAGACTATCTTTGTTCAACTGTATTACCTTTGGTCCTCTATAAAAAAGTCAGTTGATTATATTTACGCAGGCCTATTTCTGAGCTCTCTGTTCTGTTCCATTGGTTTATTTGCCTATCCTTTCATCAATACCATGCTGCCTTCATCATTGTCTCCTTTAGGTAAGTCTTGACTTTGGGTCGTATCAGTTCTATTCTTTTGCTCTTCTTCAGTATTGTAGATTGGCTATTCTGGGACTTTTGCCTCTTCACATAAACTTCAGAATCAGTTTGTCAATATCTACAAAAGAACTTGCTGAGATCTGACTGGAATTTCATCAGTTCTATCAGTCAAGTTGGTAAGAACTGGCATAATGGCAATATTGAGTCTTCTTATCCATGGTCATAAACTATCTATTTATTTAGATCTCCTTTGATTTTGTTCATTAGAGTTTCATATTTTTCCTCAGATAGAACTTGTATATATTTTGATAGTATTTTACCTACGTATGGTATTTTATTGAGGGAAGGTGTTAGTGTAAATTATATTTTTTTATTCTTAAATCCCATTTAGTAATTGCTGAAATAAAGAAAACAATTGACTATATTAACCTCTTATTCTGTACCCTTGCTATACTCGCTTTTGAGTTCTAGGTGTCTTATATGTCAATTATTTTAAATTTTCTGCATAGATAATATGCCACTTATGAATATAGACAGTTTTATTTCTTCCTTACCAATCAATATACCCTTTTTATTTCTTGTCTTACTGCATTTGCTAGGACTTCCAGCAAAACACTGAAAAAGAGTGGTGAAAGCCAACATCCTTGCCTTGCTCCTCATCTTAGTAGGAAAATTCCTGGGTTCTCATGATTACACATGATGTTAACTGTAGGGAATTTTAGATGTTCTTTATAAAATTCAGGAAGCTTTCCTCCATTCCTTTTGTGAGTTTTTATCATGTGAGTTTTTATCAAGATTGATGGACTTTATCAAATGCTTTTTCTCTATATGTTGATATGACCATTTGGATCTTTTATCACTTGTTGATGTGATAGATTACATTAATTGATTTTCAAACTTTGAAAATCAGTTTTGCATAACTGGGATTAATCTCACTTAATATTGGTGTATAACTATTTTTACATATTTTAAAGTTCTATTTGCTAGTATTTTGTTGAAGATTTTTGCATTACGTTCATGAAAGATGTTAGTTTGTTGTTTTATTTTCTTTTAATGTCTTTGTCTGGCATTGATATTAGAGTAATACTGGCCACATAGGATGATTTAGGAAGTATTCCCTCCGTTTCTGTCTTTTAGGAAGGGTTGTAGAGAATTTGCATAATTTTTTCCTTAAGTGTTTGATAGATTTCACCAGTGAATTCATTTAGGCTGTGCTTTTCTTTTTTATGAGATTATTAATTCAATTTCTTTAGTAGTATAGTACTATTGTTATTGTCTATTTTTTCTTGTGTTAGTTTTGGAAGATTGTGCCTTTCAAGGAATTGGTCCTCTAAAAAATGATAATAATAAAATGAAAGATAATTTTTTCCAATGTGTTTAATAGCAAATAATTTTCTTTCAGAGGGCCTTTCACAGCTAATGTTCCAATTGCAGTAATTTAGTAAATATGGGTCTACATTATATTCTAATACTTCATATGTCTTGTATAGTTCCTATAATTAGGTTAAGTTTATATGTTTTTTATCACTGTTATAGAATACACAGCATGTGGCTTAGAAAATCTAGATTTTAATTTTGGAAAGTCATTGGTTAAAATAATAACACAGATAGATCACCTTTCTATTTTACTGATCTGTGAAATGAAGAAAATGTTCTAAGTGGTTTTAAGGCCTTTTCTAGATTGAAACATAAAAGACAGATATATTAAAAGGAGGCATAGCATATGGTAAATCTAAAGAAGGTGTATTTAATGTTTAAATTTAACCATCAAGTATTCTCTCATTTACCAAAATAGTATCCTCTAGAATTAAAGTTTAATCTTCAAAATGACTTAACTAGGTAGAGTCAGAGCTGAAACAGAATGTTGTAGGTCAATGAATCTAACTATTCTGACTTCAAATAAGAGGTGCTTTGCTTATATTATGTTATTTACTGGTGCACAACACATTTAAACAAGCTTAGTGACCTGAAACAATACAGCATTAATGGATTGGAAGTCCAGACTGTGTCGACTGATTAGATTACCCTTCTCTTACCAGGTTACAATCATGATGTTGGTTGTGCTGCGTTGTCATCTGGTGGCTCACTTGGGAGAGAAAAACCCTTCCCAGTCTCATCTAGGTTGCTGGCAAAATTTATTTCTTTCTGACTTGCAAACTGAGGTTTTCGGTTTTTTGCTAGCTGACTGTTTAAAGATCCTAGAGGTCAAATACAGTATCTTACAATGTGGGATTTTCAAAAATGGTTACTTACTTTATAGAAGTTTGTTTCTTGGAAACTACCAAGGGAGAGTGAGAGTCACATAATGTAACGTTATCATAGTAGTGATGCCTATTATCTTTACTGTCTATTGGCTGGAAAGAAGTCAAGGTATCCCTCATACCCAAGGGAACAGAGTATATAAACTGGTGAAAACTAGAAGGTAGACATCGTTGGGAGTCCATCTCACTGATGGTTTTTCAGAAATAAAAATAGAGAGGTAACAATTGGCAACCACGATGCAATAGCTACTACAACATGTGTTTTCCCACCATTTTCAGAAACTAGATAAGAATGTATGCAGGATTGTGAACCTTGAGCTAAAGAAAAACAAAATAAACCAAAAATAAGGTAAATTCCCACAAACGCAAAGCATTTCTGTTAGAAGATAATTTACAAAATTTGATAAGAAAAATGAAATTCAATCAACAAAAAGCGGTCTTGCTGAGTTATGTAGAGAGAGGTAAGAGTTTTGGGGGACTGAAATTGATATACTAGAGAACAAGGATCTTTGGAGAAAAAGAGTTCCAGAGGAATGTGCAGTAGTCACTGCAATTTTTTAGCTGAATTCTAATCTGCCTATACACAATATGAAATTACATGAGACCAGGAAACAAATTCCCAAGTATCAGCTGAATAATACTGAGTGCAAGCCTGGAAGATAATAAGATTTTGATATTCCAGAGGAAGAGATCACATTGTAAAGATGACTGAAGAAGTAACCTTTAGTATTAGAAATAAACGAACCCTCAAATAAAGGTGACTCTTTAATTACCACTAATTTAAATAAGTCTTGAATGAACTGAGTAGATCTGGAAGTAATATAACTGCCAGCTAAAACAAAAGCTAATAATATTTAAAGAATAATATTAAAATGCAAATATGAAGCAATGTAGCATTGAGAATGTATGGCATTCACTAGAAATTTACTAGGTATGATAAAAAGCAGTAAAATATACGTAACTAGGAGGAAAGAAAGTCAATAGAAGCATACTTGAAAGAGACAATGATAAGGAAATTAGTTTTTTTATTCTTTTTTTTATTATACTTTAATTTCTAGGGTACATGTGCATAACATGCAGGTTTGTTACATATATATGCATGTGCCATGTTGGTGTGCTGCACCCATTAATTCATCATTTACATTAGGTATAACTCGTAATGCTATCCCTACCCCCATCCCCTCCCCACAATAGGACCCAGTGTGTGATGCTCTCCTTCCTATGTCCAGGTGATCTCATTGTTCAATTCCCACCTGTGAGTGAGAACATGCCATATTTGGTTTTCTGTTCTTGCAATAGTTTGCTGAGAATGATGGTTTCCGGCTGCATCCATGTCCCTACAAAGGACACGAACTCATCCTTCTTATGGTTGCATAGTATTCCGTGGTGTATATGGGCCATATTTTCTTAATCTAGTCTGTCACTGATGGACATTTGGGTTGATTCCAAGTCTTTGCTATTGTGAATAGTGCTGCAATAAACATAGGAGTGCATGTGTCTTTATAGCAGCATGACTTATAATCCTTTGGGTATATCCCCAGTAATGGGATGGCTGGGTCAAATGATATTTCTAATTCTAGATCCTTGAGGAATCTTGACACTGTTTTCCACAATAATTGAACTAGTTTACAGTCCCACCAACAGTGTAAAAGTGTTCCTATTTCTCCACATTCTTTCCAGCACCTGTTGTTTCCTGCTTTTTTAATGATTGCCATTCTAACTGGTGTGAGATGGTATCTCATTGCAGTTTTGATTTGCATTTCTCTGATGGTGAATGATGATGAGCATTTTTTCATGTGTCTGTTGGCGGTATGAATGTCTTCTTTTGAGAAATGTCTATTCATATCCTTTGCCCACTTTTTGATAGGGTTGTTTGTTCTTTTCTTGTAAACTTGATTGAGTTCTTTATAGGTTCTGGATATTAGCCCTTTGTCAGATGAGTAGATTGCAAAAATTTTCTTCCATTCAGTGGGTTGTCTGTTCACTCTGATGGTAGTTTCTTTTGCTATGCAGAAGCTCTTTAGTTTAATTAGATCCCATTTGTCAATTTTGGTCTTTGTTGCCATTGCTTTTGGTGTTTTAGACATGAAGTCCTTGCCCATGCCTATGTCCTGAATAGTATTCCCTAAGTTTTCTTCTAGGGTTTTTATGGTTTTAGGTCTAACATTTAAGTCTCTAATCCATCTTGAATTAATTTTTGTATAAGGAGTAAGGGAAATTAGTTTTTAAACGATGAAAAACAGCTATTTGAAACATGTATATCGATTCGGGTAAAATATAATCATAAATGAAAATACACTGGAAATATAAAAATAATGAAATCTAGTGACGATTTTTTTTGACATTTCATCCTATAAAAACATCACTAAGGGGGCTCAAAAATTAGACCATTCCAAAACAAAAATTAGCTTACTAGAAAACAAAACACCTGATACTGTTCAAAATGAAACTTAGAAATAAAATTGGGAAAAAAGAAAAGAAGAATCTCAGTAACCCATGGTATAATGTGAAGCTATTCTTATGAGGAAAGGTTCTGGGAGAAGGGACAGCAGAAAAGTATATTAAAAGAAATAACTGCTAAAACATTTCAACATTAATGAAACTGTAAATCTATAGATTCAAAGAAATGAAAGACATCCCAAGAAAGATAAACACACACATATGCACACCACACATACACAGACACACACACACACAGACACACACACACAGTTTCATCAATTTGAAAGTTTGAATATCCAGTACATTATATTCATACTGATAAAACTCGGTGGCAGTGAGGAAAAAAATTTTTAAAGAGTCAAAGAAAGAAAATATCATTTGTGGCTAAGAAAAGTTCAGGCTCCTGAACCTTCTCTTAGGCCCATCTGGCCACTTTGCAAAATCCAATTTTAGCAAGGAATTCTGCTAAGTCAATTTAGTAAGAACCTTCCACCCTTGATAACTGATCACCCTGATATCTGTTTGAATTCGTCATCCTTTACCATCCCGCAGGTTATGTCTGATTACCCTGTCCTGTCTTCAGCAAGACTCCTGTTACGTCAGTTTAGCCAGAATTCCCCCTTACTCTTAATGTTTTATTTTAGTAATTTTCCATCCATTAACCCCTAGACCACTGTTTTCTTTCTTTCTTTTTTTTTTGAGACGGAGTCTTGCTCTGTCCCCCAGGCTGGAGTGCAGTGGCGCGATCTCGGCTCACTGCAAGTTCCGCCTCCCGGGTTCACACCATTCTCCTGTCTCAGCCTCCCAAGTAGCTGGGACTACAGGCGCCCGCCACCACACCCGGCCTTTTTTTTTTTTTTTTTTTTTTTTTTGGTATTTTTAGGAGAGACGGGGTTTCACCATGTTAGCCAGGATGGTCTCCATCTCCTGACTTTGTGATCTGCCCACCTCGGCCTCCCAAAGTGCTGGGATTACAGGCTTGAGCCATCCCACCTGGCCCACTTATTTTTATATTTATTTATTTATTTATTTTTGAGACAGAGTCTCACTCGGTTGCCAAAGCTGGAGTGCAGTGGATCGATCTCGGCTCACTACAAGCTCCACCTCCCGGGTTTGCGTCATTCTCCTGCTTCAGCCTCCTAAGTAGCTGGGACTACAGGCGCCCGCCACCACGCCCCGATAATTTTAATCCTGAGTTAAGTCTTCCTTACCATCCTTTGACAAATGTCATTGAATGATATGTTTTTCTTTAGCAGGACATTATTCTAGTCACATTACATATAGTTGAGCAAAGATAAAATTGTACACTTTTGGTCAGAAAGAATTAAAGCAAGAAGTTAATGAAACTACGTAACGGATTTACAAAAACAAAACAAAACAAAACAGAAACAAAATAAACAAAAAATCCTATCAACTTTGAATTCTATATTCTGTAAGAATATCTTTCAAATATGAATATGCAAGAATAAAGCCTGATGTAAACTATAGACTTTGGATGCCATTGTGAGTTCATTGAAGGTAACAAATGTGCCATTGCAGTGAAAGATGTCAATAGTGGAGATTGCATGTTGTTAGGACAGAGAGTATATGGGAGTTTCAGGTACTTTCTCATCAATTTTGCTGTGAACTTAAAGCTTCTGTAAAGATGAAGATTATTAGTGAAAAAGTAAAGCAATATAAAATATTTTAAAGAGAAGAACTCACAGAATCCCTCAGTAGCAAATATTTTTTTACACGCAATATTAAAGAAGCTTCTTCAGGCTGAAAGAAAATGATGTCAAATGGAAAATAAATTGGAGAAAGCAATAGTGTCAAGGGTGATGAATGTGTTAAAAAAATCAATTTTTTTCTTAGTTAAAAGTTAAAAATATCATAAGACTTCAATTTTTGGCCATGAATGAATACCTGGTTTATAACAGGCTTTCACGTTGTAAAGTATAAGACAATTGGACAAAACTTACAATAACACTACTTTCAGAGATTGAGACAATAAGAAGTATAAGACTAATTTCCTGAGAAAAGGGAAACAAAAATGTATGCTCTGTAATTTACACAGGTTACCACTTGGAAGCAATTTTCTGACGTGTAGTATGGGCAGAAAAAACAGAAGCACAGCCTAGTGACTTATTTATTTGAGGAACACGTATATTTTACAAAGCCGACTCAGCTAGAATTTGCAGAACAGAGACCAAAGAGATAGGAGTTTGATAAGACTATCTCCAGGAAAATGCATGAGGTGCCCTTGAGTCTTTAGTTGAATATTAATTTGCACATGCAACAGGATTACAATTCGTGAAACCAAGCAAATAAAAAAAAAAAATCACGAAGTTAAAGGGTAATAAATTACCCAGGTTATCAGAATAAATCATTCAAATCCCATTCAGTCTGAATAGAGAAACCATGAGGAATACGCCACCCATCCAGAAAGGCCATGCCTTGTATTAAGCTTAAACTAGGCTAAGATAAAGGCTATATTAGACCCATCAAAACAGAGATTATAAACAGGCTATTAAATGTTTAAAATTACCCACAAGTAAGTTAGCTTCTTCCCAAGCCAATCTTCAGCAGTCTTACAGAAGAAAACAAAAATAGCAGCAGCATAGCCATCACAATGCTTAACACTAAATCAGGGGACAAAGCAACAAGAAAAATTCATATAACAAGAAAAATTAGGTAATACAAATAGACCCAGAAGTGACAGAGATGATGGTAGCAGCAAAGATCGTTTTTTGACTTGCAAAGTATTAATTTTTACCATGTATATTTATAGGGTACAACATGATGTTTTGATGTATACATCAAATATGATGTATACATTATGGAATGATTATATCAAGTTATGTAACATATCCACCAACTCACATACTTTCCTTTTTCTGCATGGTAAGAATACTTAAAATCTTACTCTTAGCAATTTTTATGTGCATGGCACATTATTACTAACTGTAGTGGGCACATGGTAATTCCTGCTGTCTAATATAAACTGTTCCCTTTCTCCAGCAAGCAAGGGCTTATGTCAATTGTAAATGTTTCAAGTATGCTGAGGCATTTAAAGAGGAACATGAACACAATAAGAAATGAAATAGAAGATATAAAACTGAAAATTACAGAGCTAATATACTTAATGCATGCTATGGAAAATTCACTTGAGATTAACAGCAGAATAGACATAGAAGAAGAATAGATCAGTGTAATGAAAGACACTAATAGAAAAATATGTAATTAAGTATAATAAAGTTTTAAATATCAATACAGAGACACAACTTAGACAGAAAAATTCTCAAAGCAGCCCCTGGTTTATTCAGCAAGGGAAATTTAAAATGTATAATTTGTGGTTTACTCCTGGCTCATCATTTTAATTTTATTGCCAACATTTTGCTTGGTACCAATTTTTAAAAATTCTTTATGAAACATTTTTTACATGCTGCTGTTGCTGTAATATGTAGAATATTTTCTCTATGTAAGCAAATCTAATTTTCGAAAAGATAATTTTGGTGAGAAACTAAAAAAAATGGAAAAGTATGTGGTATAAATGGTTGCAAATGTGAATCTCTTTTATAGAAAATATTTTTAAATAATGCAAGCTACAGATCCTATTAATGGTGAAGCAGAGTAAAGAAAATGGTCTTTTAAGAGAAATAAACGTTTGGATTCTAATGTCAAAGTCCCCCCACACCCACTAGAAAAATTTCCAGGTTTCAAGATCTAATAGCGTGACCTAAGAAAATAATGAACACCTTGTTTATGTAATGGTTATACCATTGTGTTTACTCACCTCTGAAAACATATGCTTATTTAAAAATAATCTCCTTTCTATGAAAAATAACTATCCATAACAGTTAAAGGTCAACACATTTCAAATAATTCCCAAATAATTAATATTAGCTATCTTTACATTTTCCATGTTATAAGTTACTATGGCAAAGCAAATAGGTTTAAGTAAGACACGATCTCATATTCATTTTTAATCTCATGCCATGTTATTATAATTTATACTACATAATTTGTAAGCTAGAAAAATCATAAAAATAACTTATCAAAGAAACTCCTAAATTGTTTAGATTTAGATGAATTTCAAAATCTTAAAGTAAATAGTTTTTCTTCTTTAGGATTAGGTTTGTTGAATAACATATGAGAATACCTTTTATGTCCTGACATAGTGATAATTTCAGAGGAGTGGTGAGGCTGCAGGATACATTATATACTAAATGTAGGCACTGACTTAAAATCAAATAAAACAAAAGGGCAAAAGAACCAAAAAACAACACAACCAAACAACTCTCAGAACTGTTAACATTTATCTAGACTTCTGGTGATTACAATATATGTTTTTCTTTAGAGATAAATTTTACAGAAGAGGACAGAACTAGAGGTCAGATTTTATTCCTTTCTCCCTTCTATGTTTTATCTTAAATCTCAAAAGTCACCTTTTCACAAGGGGACCTGCTTCAGAAACTAATTCACTGAGTTCCACTGCATGTCCTGATATAAATATCAAAGTTCCAAATCTTTTGCTTTTAATGTAACTCCAAGAATAGGAAAGAGAGCCTATTTATTATTTTAATCCATTTTATTCAAAGATAGAAAATATATAAATAATATGTTAAGAGAGTACTAAAATTACTCATTTGAAGTTCACATTTAACAGTCCAAAGTTCAAGACCATAAATATTAACACATATTTGCCACCAATATCTGCCTCTAGTAATAGCCCTGTGGTTTATATCATCTTCTATTTCATTTTCTAGATGATGGTATCTTTATTAGATGTAATTTAGAGATAACTTACTTTTAGACTCCAGATTTCATTACACTTTTGCAGTGAAAAAATAAAGCATTAAACAATTTAAGGTTGGTTTACTAAAAGAGAAGTAAGGTCATCAGTGACTTCCATATTTCCATATGTAATGGCATTTTCAATTGTCACAGCACTTGACTGTCAGCAAACTTTTCTAATAGGGACTACTCTACACTTGACATATTTTTTTTCTCACTGGGTTTCAGGGCATAATGTTCTCCTGCTTTTATCTCTACATTTATGGGCCTTATTTTATTCCTCTTTTGTTGGCTCAGACTTCCCTGGCCATGAATATTTGTGGTTTTATAAGACTCACTTTATTATTTATTTTTATCCAGGTGATTTTGCCCACGTTTATAGTTTGTTATATAAAGTAATTACTGATGAATATATATCCTTTGGCTAGAGTTTAATGGAAACTCCAACTATATATGAACTATTACTTCTTTCTCATTTCCACTTTTATTCTTCAAAAATCTCTCTAAATACAAAATGCACAAGACTAAACTTGGAATAATCACTCAAAACCCAATACTGACCTAGTATACTTATTCTCATGGAATGATACCTCCATTCATGCAGTTCCACAAATTTTGAATGTCTTCTTTCCCCTCACAGCCCATACTGATGGGAAATTCTACTTATATTTACCTCTTAAATATTTTCAAGTTTTTCTACTTCTTCCCATTCCTGTGGTCACCACCCAAATTCATTGCCATCACCTTGATTACCACAATAACTGCTAAGTAGTTTTGCTTCACCGATGGTTGCACCTGCCAATTATAGTCTCTACAGAGCTATAGAGTAGACAGAGTAAGTTTCTCCAAACTCAAATCTGATTATCACTTCTTTGCTCAAAACATGTCAATGACTTCACAAAGTTTTCAATATAAAGGCCAACATTTATTTAACGTGGCTGTCTTAGTTTTGTGTTGCTATAACAGAACATCTGAGGTTGGGCAATTTATAAAGAAAAGAGATTTATGTGGCTTATTAATCTTGTGGCTTGAAAGTTCAAGATTAGGCAGCTGCATCTAGTGAGGACCCCATGCTGGTTCAACTCATGGCATAAAGTGGAAAGGTGAAAGTCCCGTGCAGAGATCACATGGTGAGATAGGAAGCAAGAGAGAGAAACCAGGGAAACCAGACTCTCTTTTTGTAACCTACTTTCACATAAACCAATTCATTCCATATGAGAGGGAGAACTCAACCCTGAGGGACGGCATTAATCTATTGATGGGTAATCTGTTCCCATAATCCAAACACCTCCCACTAAGCCCCACTTCCCAACACTGCCATATTGGGGATAAAATTTTAATATGAGTTTTGGGGGGACAACTTATATTCAAACCATAGCAATGACCTACAAGACCTTGCAAGGCCTGGCTTCTACCCACTTCCTTAGCATCATCTTATACTATACCCCCTTGATTCCTAGCTCTAAGTACAAGTTTATTTGATTTGTCAAACAAGCTATAGGTGAACCTATGGCATACACTTTGTGTATGTTGTCCTTTTGCCAACAATGCATTGCCCCATTGCCTAGGTAACCACTTACAGTTCCAGTTTCAATTCAAGTGTTTTAGTTCCTCAGGGAACTCATTTTTTAATGTCTCCTACTCCCGATCTAAGTGTTTTAGGTCATCTCTTTGTTGTACAAAGAACTAGGGTAGTAACCTTATCATGTTGACCAGAGCCCTGAAATATAAGAATTAATCTTTCAAACAAAGTCTTAAATTATTTATAGCACATTTTTTAATTTGATGCTTTTTCCCTTTCACTGTACAACTAGTAAATCTCTTCAATAACTTCCAAGCATTTGTGATTGATTAATTTATTCAACAGAATATTGAAGTGAACACATATTTTATAGTAGACACAACTCTGGACTGTGGCTATTAAGCGGTAAGCAATACAATAGCATTCGCAGAGTCAGCATTTATTGAGTATACGCACAGAAAATAAAACAGAGAAAAAGGAATATACATTAAAATGGCTCTGGAATTTTACATATTAAGAACTGAAACTAAACTAGGCTTAAACAATACTGAGACTAGATGCCGTGTTATCATCCTAGATTTTTTGACAAAGCTGGCAGTGAGTGAATAATTTATTTGCTTCCATCAGAAACAAATAAATGAGGAAACATCCATGAAAAAATACTGTTACTGAAAAGTGAGATGATGAACCAAGTGAACAGCTGATTTTTAAGACTCTGAGCCTTCTTATCAAAACTCACTTCAAGATCTTTGCTTTACTCTTACCCCTCACCCATTTGAAGCTCTTTTGTAAATTCTGTTCAATCTCAGTTGATTTCCTGCCTAGCTAGGTCTACTTAAAAAAATTCCCACACATGGTCCTAAAACCTTAACTCTCATACGTACTCTGCCTTAATTTCCCATTTTGAGATATAAAGATTCCATTCAGGTAGTATTCTACCTTACTACAGCAAGCCTAATACACTTAGTTTTGCTTTAGCAATAGTTTTTTTTGTTGTTGTTTTTGTTGTTTTGTTTTTGTTGGGGAACCAACAGTTAGCAACAGCACTGGAAAATATATTGGAATACTGAAGACAAAAGAAATGAATAACAAAACAGAGGTGATGTTTCTGCAAATGTGCCTGAGAATTGATTAAAATGTTAATAATATAGGCTCTGCATTCTACTTTGGTAGGAAGATGACAAGATGAGGGTAAGGCTTGGAAAGTGAGCTATTTTGGGGATTATACAAGGTTTTAATGTGCATAGAGACACCCAGGGAAAACTGGAACTATAAAGTTGTATACGGATCAGGAGACTATTGAGGAACGCTTGTACTTACAGATTTGGTTTCCTTAATATTACATAATTGCCCAGAGAATTGACTTGTAGTGACTAATATGTATTCCATAAACAAGTGCATATTTGGCATCCAAATCAAGTGAATTCCTCAATATTCCCATAGACCTATGGAAATGGTATAGAAGAGAAGAGAATTAAGAGATTGAATGTGTTCTCTAGGAAAAAAAATGTATATTCTGTGAAGTAGTCAATAAAAGATTTTATGGCAAAAATCAACTTCCTTTGGAAAACAGTTGTATCAGAGGCAAACTTTTGTAAATGTTGTATGCTTATGGATAGATAATTAAAAGTACTATGATTTGATTTAAACTACTAGAAATCAGCTAGAAGGAAACAGTTCAGAGTTTATCACTTAAATGAAAAATAGAGAATAATTTACTACTGTTTGAAAACAAAATCACAGAAACTGACATTGTGCTGTTCCTCCATTCTCTTCCTAGTATAGTAGTCCTACATGGATAGAAATATGAGGAAAATGTGATTTAACAGCAGGGAAATATAAAGAAGACACAACAATTTTATTTTCCCAGGTGATGTTTCTTTGCAAGTGGCTTTGGTCAAAGAGAAAGTAAGAGAGCAAACACAATTCTTTGTTAGGACACCAAACATAATTTTGTTTCCAACAACAGATTTATAGTTCTGTGAAAATATATTGTAGTTTTTCTACTAATACAATAAGGATATTTTTCTTTTGAAGTTAAGTAAGAAAAAAAATAAGATTTACATAACAATGTAAAATATTTTACAAAATAAATTACATGTATATATTTTCTTTAAATATAATTCTGTTGTGGACTCAAACTGATCATGTCGTGTACTACTATGCTTGTCATTCAAAAGTGGGTTTAGTTGAGAGGAAAAAGTTGTAAGATAGTGTTTTTATCCAGAATTATTCCTGAATTATTAAGGTTTTATTTAAATGTTGAAGAAACTTCAAAATGAAAGAAGGGTAAAGGCCAAGCAGATTTTCATAACTGTTAAGAAAGTGCATTCCACATAGCAGTATTCTTCATGCTTATCTTATGACTGAACTATTAAATAATACTATTGTTAACTCCCAGAAGAAGAAATGATGAGCAGGAGGATCCAGTCCTCAATACGGGTAGTATATTATAGTATAATATAGTATAGTAGTGTAGTTATAGTATATCAAATGTAAATCATATGGTGTATCTGGACTTCTTTAAGGCATTTTTTTAATGTATTTAATAACAACATTGTAGCTAGGCTGAAGGAAGAGTATGTCTCTCACAATGTTTGATAGCCTAGAGTAATAGAACAAACGTTACAAGATAAAACTAAATTTAGTTTTAAAAATATCAAAATCTCCTTAAGATAGGAAAAATTTATACACATATTAGCAGATGTTGATTTAATAAAGACGTAAAGATTTTAGATTGCAGTAAACACGAATGAGAAAGATGATAGTCTTGCCCCATTCTTTGTCAGAGCACATTTGAATATTGAATTCTTTTCTGGTGGTTGCACATTAAGAGGGAGAGAAACACATGAACATATTCAGAATGGGAAACCCAGATAGTAAAGAGAACAGTTTGGACACAAATTGTACCACAGAAATCCACAGTTAGCAACTATATGATAGTAGATTTGGGCTAAGTATAAGAAAGAACTTTCAAATAACAGAATCTTTTCAAGAAGGAATTGAGTTATTTTGGAAATATAGCCAAATGCGTATGTTTGTGAGTGTATGTGTACGTATATGTGCACATACAATGTGTTTCCCTTGTTTGAACTTACTTTTAAAAGTTAACATCTTAGTTGTCTTATTTTGTAAACCACAGCAATGGTGCATTGTTATAAGAGTGTTACTTTATTTAAAAAGTGGAATAATTACGTAAAATATAGTGAAGTACCTGAACAGAGAATTCTACGTTTATGATTTATTAATCAAATCCCATGCATTTATCTTGCCCATACCTTATTTGATATAACTTGTCTCTGGCAACTTACTTTTACTGATGTTTTTCAAAACATTCAACTTCATTTTATAATTGGGTTGCATACTATAAATTTAATGATCTTTTATAACAAAATGACTCTATTATACAAAGATTCAAAAGGGATGGTTCAAATTGTTGACTGGAGCACTGATTGCTATAGTGTCAAGAATAACTGAAATGAACTTTTATTGTAATGTAAAATTATTATTATTATTTTTATTGTTAGATGGAATCTCACTCTGTTACTAGACTGGAGGGCAGTGGCGCAATCTCGGTTCACTGCCACCTCTGCCTCCCGGGTTTAAGTGATTCTCCTGCCTCAGTCTCCCAAATAGCTGGGACTACAGGCATGCACCACCATGCCCAGCAAATTTTTGTATTTTTAGTAGAGATGGAGTTTCACTATGTTGGCCAGGATGGTCTTGATCTCTTGACCTTGTGATCCACCTGCCTCGGCCTCCCAAAGTGCTGGGATTACAGGCATGAGCCACTGCGCCCAGCCTATAATGTAAAATTCTAAGTTACAGTAATGGTATATTATTCTTTTAGTTTTTTAAAATAAAGAGTACTTAGTGAATATTAAAAATTAAGCAAATTAACATAAAATATTAAATAATTTCTACTTTACCCCCTTCAATCTATAGTTTTTCTCCTTCAGAATGATTTTTTAAAATTTTTTTAAAAATCTTTTATATTCTTAATTCAGAAAAATTTATCAGTAAAGCAACTGTTAATATTATCCATTTGTGTTCCACTAAGGAGCATAAAGGAATGAACTTATATAAACTACCAGTCACTACCTCTTTCTCAATTTTCTTCTGCAACCTGAATTTTCTATTAATCATTTTTATTAATTGTAGGAATAAATTTTAGCAATACATTTATTCCATCAAATTTTGGATCCATTCACATCAGATATTGTCCTTTGGGTCCTGCCATGGGAAATTAGGAATTTAGTGTATGTCTCTTACCTCCACACATCAATTTAGCCCCTGAGATATTTGTGTGATGCCACACCTTTTACACTGTAAAGTCATGCAATATTTACCTCAATTCCAAGGTTTGTCAATGGCTTGATTCTAAAAAATTGAAAGTCAACTTTCATAATATAAATAAATAAAATTGACTGTTGAAACAAGTAATGTAAAATAACTCATTTTAAAAGTCATATATACTGTCACTCAGAAGAGCAGTTTCAGTGTTAAGTTCAAATTGATCTCCTTTCCTACATGTCATTGATTGCTAAAGTGATAATTATCAGATAATATTTTGCTTAATTTTTGAACGATTAATTTCCTTTATAGCTTTATGTGTTCATTCAAGTTGCTAATCATTTTTCTTCCTCTCATTTACAGAAAAGATTTGTCACTTTTTCACCAGATCACTACAATTTTCTAACTTTCCAATCATTATCTCTATTGACTAGAATATATTTTCGTTTTAGGAGAGATTCTATTCATTCTTTTGCCTTCATATTTTGAACAATATTTTTAAAACAGTTGGATAACTACCATTGTAATAGGATACATGATACTCCACTGTGCCAGGAAACACTATTAGAATTAACTGTTTTTCTAATTATATATAATTAAGATGTTTCTAACATTTGGTATTGCTAAGAATGTAGCTAAAGTAATATATGTGTATTAAGTATATAAATGTGCATTATATATAGTATATATTTACATAATACAATGTAGTATATACACAATTGTTATTTGGATTTTATTACATTCTTAACCCATGAAATACATAAATACACTGTTGTCAAAAAATGATATTGCGGCCGGGCGCGGTGGCTCAAGCCTGTAATCCCAGCACTTTGGGAGGCCGAGACGGGCAGATCACGAGGTCAGCAGACCGAGACCATCCTGGCTAACATGGTGAAACCCCGTCTCTACTAAAACTACAAAAAACTAGCCGGGTGAGGTGGCAGGTGCCTGTAGTCCCAGCTACTCCGGAGGCTGAGGCAGGAGAATGGCGTAAATACGGGAGGCGGAGCTTGCAGTGAGCTGAGATCCGGCCACTGCACTCCAGCCTGGGAGACAGAGGAAGACTCCGTCTCAAAAAAAAAAAAAAAAAAAAAAAAAAAGATATTGCGTTATTCTGTTCACATGCTGCTAATAAAAACATACTTGAGACTGGATAATTTACAAAGGAAAGAGGTTTAATTGACTCGGAGTTCTACATGGCTGGAGAGGCCACACAATCATGGTGGAAGACAAATGCAGAACAAAGTCATGTCTTACATGGTGGCAGCCAAGAGAGCTTGTGTAAGGGAATTACCCAATATAAAACCATCAGATCTTGTGAGACTTATTCACTGTCATGAGAACAGCATGAGAAAGACCTGCTTCCATGATTCAATTACCTCACACCGGGTCCCTTCACAACATGTGGATATCATGGGAGCTACAATTCAAGATGAGATGTGGGTGAGGATACAGCCAAACTATGTCCAACATAATATCAAAAAGCTAGTATAGTATTAAAAATACAAAAGTACACAAATAAAGGATTCTAAAGGTAACGACTAAAAACAGAATAAAATACATAACTCCAAATATATTTTTATGCATTTACAAACACAGATATACATATAGAAATGCATACTTTATGTACATATTTGGCATAATTTAGAATATAACATGTAATACTTCACAGTTCCTTTATTATAATAAATGTACACAGAAAAAAATTCAAAATTGGTATTTTTTGTCTTTAACCTCTGCATATTATTCCATTGTATAGACGTACTAAGAATTATTCAAACATTTTTACTGATTTAGCTTACATTGTTTATTTTCAGTTTTATAGAGAAAGCCAGAGTTATCTTATTTTCAATACTTCTTCATGATCATGAATAAATATTTATGTAAGTGTGAAATTGAGAATTAGACCTGATATCAGAAGGGCATCCACTTCAATAATGTAAATAGAGGTAATCACATTAAACCATAAAATATTTGTAAAACTTTCATCTTCCGTTAACAGCTAATGACCTATTCTTCTGCACCCACCAAGTTGCAAATTATTTTTTTATGCAAATTCTTAATATTACAAGGTTTTGATATTGCTTAAAACACAGATTAGAAATAAAGAAAATATATTTGATGTCTAGATTTATTTGTGTATCATAGTGACCTCCTCCACACTTTTTTCTTTTTAAATTTAGCAAAGCTAAGGAAACTAGATAGCCTCCTGAGTGCTTTGTTTTGTTTCGTTTTATTATACACAGAGGGTGAATCTGGGAAAAGCTTCTGATGGTGAAAATAGTCCAAATAAAAGTATAGCTTAATAAAAACTAGGATGTAGGAAAAAGGTGAAATCTATACTTCCCTGGTTTTAACGTAATTATATTTTGATTAGATATTAATATAATCGGTGGGTATTGTTAGTATGTTTTACATGAATTTTATTTGTGGACAGAGGCAAGGCTAACTTACTTGTGAGGTGTAAATCACTAATCTTAGCTAATTAAGACTTGGAAATACTGATCATTAAACTATATTCCCTCCCTCTTTTGGCGGATAAGGGAACCACAGTCTTAGTGGCTAAGGAGCAAATGCTTGTAGAGAAGTGGTGTATTTTAAAAAAAGTAAATATTGCACAAACAGTGACTACTCAGAGGATGTTTAAGAAGAAAAAAAATCATAAGAAAAGATAACTGAAAAACTATGTACACATACCCCCATTAGAAACTTTTATTCAGGCCGGGCGCGGTGGCTCAAGCCTGTAATCCCAGCACTTTGGGAGGCTGAGACGGGCGGATCACGAGGTCAGGAGATCAAGACCATCCTGGCTAACACGGTGAAACCCCGTCTCTACTAAAAAAATACAAAAATCTAGCCGGGCGAGGTGGCGGGCGCCTGTAGTCCCAGCTACTAGGAAGGCTGAGGCAGGAGAATGGCGTAAACCCGGGAGGCGGAGCTTGCAGTAAGCTGAGATCCGGCCACTGCACTTCAGCCTGGGCGACAGAGCCAGACTCCGTCTCAAAAAAGAAAAAAAGAAACTTTTATTCAGCACATTGGGAGTGTAATTCTGATATGGTATCTCCATCTTTATCTTCTATAACCATCAACGGTTTATGCATGTTTAATTTCTTAAATGCTATCACATTTCAAGGAACTGCATAATTTCTCTAATGCATTTAAGAGTTGAGACTTAAAAAAAAACGCTACCACTTTTCAGAATATGATTAAACTTTTATGTATTGTCAGGATGTTAGTCAAGTAACAATAATTCGATAACAAATGTATTAACAATGGTATCAGTAATAAAAATAATATTAATATATTATTGGTGTTATTTTTTACTATTATATTACTTTAGAAATTCATTTTTCATTATTTATGCTCTTTTTATATTTCTTAGTAGTATTTGAGTATCCCAAGATGCTAAAAAAATTGGAATACATACTATGAAAAATATTTTCTGCTTACAGTCATATTTATCAAAGATGTTAAGCCTACAGGGTTTCACCACAACCAGTTCATTATCTGAAGCTGATCAAGGATCATGAACTTCTAATGACCTACTCTGCTTGACCCTTCAAAGATCTGATTGAGATAACATTTTGCTAATCAATGAAAAATAGAACTTTTAGCCTACTGTACATTGGCTGATACATACATTTCATATTATCCAAAGAGTGAATTTCCAATGCTGAATTAGCTTAACCATCATGTAGCTACCTTTCCATTTCTAGCACTAAAAAACCGTTGACTGTTCCTCCTTAAACAATTTCCTCATTGTTCAGGCTTTCCTTTACTGTTAGATTGAAAGACTCAAGATAAATGGGTTATTAATTTATTCATTCATACACATTCTTCATTTATGTTTTGTAATGCATTGCAACAGTTTTAATTTTTAAATAGTAAAGGGCACATCAAATGCTGTTAAATTTTCATTATTAAAACATAATTTTTTTTTAGTCTTTTTGCCTCTTTGGTACTAAACTACACATCATTTTTCATATGCCCTTATTATCTGTTTTAGATTGTGCAAAAAATGATTGAAGTGTAAAAGGATTTGGAAAAGTTTCAAGTGTTTGAATTTTTGTGCAATCCTACACATTATTCCTTTGCATTTTTAAGAAAGGCCTTCCAAAAATTTTAAATTTCAGTAAATAATAAAATCGTGATTAAAAATGACAAATTAATATAACTTCACATTCCACAAATATTACAGTTTTACAGTAAACTGTAAAACGCAAGTACTTTATCAATGGGGTACTCAGGTATAACCTGAAGCATACAAATGATGAGCAATATTTTTACTAAATGCATATCTGGGAAAAATTAAATATGATTGTTTTCATAGATGAAGAAAACTATGATAACTGGATAATTTGTTTTTCTATAATGGTAATATGACACCAAGGCGTGATAAAGCAACAGAAGTCAAAATTATACTTCATCATCATATTTGTATATAAATGACATTTGGTAAATAAAAATGTATAAACTATCTCAAGATCAGTTAACTTTATGTAATGGAGACTGATTAAAATGTCTCTGATGACCTGTATGGAGATTATATTTGGTAAAATGTACATGCAGCCACAGGCACAGGGCCTCACATATTTTAAGTCTTCAGTTATGTTCGTATTTCTTGGGGTGTGTCTTTTTCCTTCTCCAAATGGTTAGAGCAAGATTTTTGGCAGGCAGTATTGCTCTCTTTTGAAATTAATGTTTATATGCTTCTCCTGGTATCTGTGAAGATTATAGATTCTATCCTAACAAAGCTGAGAAAAAGAAGGTACCGCTGATCTGAAAACACAGAGAGAAAGCCATAGAAAGAACAGAGGAGAGAAAATGCCCTAAGTAGTTAGCTGAGACAGAAGCAGGCCCCCATCTGTTGGCCAGATTCTGAGTCTCTGGATAGGTTCTGTTTATTGGGGCTGATCCCAGAGCCATCCGCCCAAGTATGACCAGCTGAGTATGAGAACAGGGGGAAGGTGGTGAGGGCTCAGGGGGCATTTATTTTATTTCATTTTATTTTTGAGGAGAGGTCTCTGTTCTTTGAATTCCAGGTCAATGAGAATGTCTGGAAAATGAATTCCATCTGTTTACATGAGTACCTGAAGAGCGGAAGGTTGTCACTGTGTACAGACTGGTGAATTAGACCTAAACAAAACCCAGAGTTAAGGAAGTAAGTTTTGTTTGGAGAGAAATTTCAGCTCCAGAGTAAATGCCAACTATTGGGGTAAGTTTCCAGAAGGAAGTAGGGAACAGCAAAAGGGGGAACCTGCCAGAAGTAAATTCCAGCTAGAATACTGTAAAGTGACATATGTGTGAGGTGCTGTACCACAGCTGGTTTACTTCTCTAGTTATCATCAGGGAGCTGAACATGCTGGGTGAAGCCATTCATGGCACAGACTTCTGGAAGGTTCAGTAATGACCTGGACAAACCTAGGTAATTCATTGATTTCCAGACACAGTCTCCTCTCATATTTTCAAATAAGTGAATTTTATGTTTTGTTGGAACAATTACTAAATTACAGTTTCATAGTGTATCTATTTGATGAGCATTTTTTTTTCTCATGAACCCCAAAATAGTTTTACTGTAGAAAATAATGGAATTATGCTGTGATGTAAAAGTTTGTGTCCTCTTAAAATTCCTATGTCGAAATCCTAATTCCCAAGGTGATGGTATTAGAAGGTAGGACTCTTGAGAGGTAATTAGGTCAAAAGGGTGGCGTCTTCAGGAATGAGAGTAGTGCCTTTGTAAAAGAGACTGCAGAGATGTGCTTTGCTTCTTCTACCCTGTGAGGACAACCGTGAAAACCGAATTATAGTTAAATGTGATAGTGCCTTTCTTTGTGAATCAAGAAATGATCCTGAATCTGTAGTTGCCTTGGTCTTGGGTTTCCCAGACTCCAGAATTTTGAGAAATAAATTTCTGTTGTGTATAAGCTATTTAATCCAGGGCATTTTGTAACAGCAGCCTGACCAGACTAAGACAGATTATAATTGCAGTTTTTTTTTTAAACTCAACTTATTGTGTAACCTTTATGAAAAGTTTGCAGTATCTAAACTCTTAACACTTAAAAACAAAACAGGACTGGTCTTATCACAGATCAACTCTAACAAAGTAACAAAAAGTAATGCCCTTCAATGTTTTCTACAAAATTAAGCTACTTACCTTTCATCATCAAAATAACAGAAAAAAAGATATTATTCATCAGTTCTCCTTATGAGAGACAAAGATTTCCAGATTAGGATTTAGAAGGACTGAGTTTGAGACAATGTTTTAACACCTATGTAATTGATCACCACAGAATTCCTGGACTCTGATTCTTTATCTGCAAATTATCATCTCTTACTTACTTTCTACCCTAAATTTTGATATAATATTGATCTCCATTTTAGGGTAATTTGTTCAAACTGAATTATGGCTAAATATGAGAGCCTACAATCTAAACTTATAGTCTGAATGACAGTTTCAGTGGTGGAGAGACAAATAAGTAGAAAATTATCTCATTTCCTAAATTGTAAGAATTTGCCTGTGTGCTAGACTAGTTATTGCAGTAGCCTTAAAATATTGAAACTGTTCTATTTGTCATTAACTGTAATGAAGACAGACATCCTTACTTTCAAAATTAACATTAGGATCAGAGAGGCATAGAGGAGTAAATTATCACGCTGTTTTATCTGACACAATTTCGTTTTAACTTGTGGTGATTTATAAACACATAAACATGTGGAAGATGTGCATCTATGAATGTAAACTCATGTTAAGTCATGGGCTGCAGCAGGATGGATGAGCAGGACAAAAATCTGGAAAACAGATTTACCAGTCAGGATGAAACAGGTGGAGCTAATCATACAACACCAAATCCCAATTATTGTTTTTGTGTAGACCAAGGGACTGTGATCATATTCAGAGAGCATATGAATCCAGCCAGGGCTGGAGATCTCAGATCAAATCAGTCATAAAAAGAAAAGCTATTTAAACATGACGTTTTGAATTTAAATCCAAGATTAACTTTTGAATTTGGAATTGGGCAGGAAACATGTTCAGAAAACAAACAGAAAAAACAACGGTTAGAAAAAGAAACATAGTAACCCCAGGTCCACTGATGATCTGCTGTGAAAACTTCGTATTGTTTTTTTTTTTTTTTGAGACGGAGTCTCGCTCTGTGGCCCAGGCTGGAGTGCAGTGGCCGGATCTCAGCTCACTGCAAGCTCCGCCTCCCGGGTTTATGCCATTCTCCTGTCTCAGCCTCCCCAGTAGCTGGGACTACAGGCGCCTGCCACCTGGCCCGGCTAGTTTTTTGTATTTTTTTAGTAGAGACGGGGTTTCACCGTGTTAGCCAGGATGGTCTCGATCTCCTGACCTCGTGATCCGCTGGTCTCGGCCTCCCAAAGTGCTGGGATTACAGGCTTGAGCCACCGCGCCCAACCGAAAAACTTCGTATTGTTAGATATACCCCACTTCCCAGGGCGAAATAGGCCTCTCTTGGTAGTAACAACCAATGACTGCAACTTTAATGGAAAGTGTGATATTGATGGAGAACTTCTTGACTATCTTAGCAATGTGTGTGTGCACATATCCTTACATTTATGTGAACACCTTCAATTCATTCTATGACATGGTGTAAAATAATATATCACTGAAATTGTACAATTTCTAAAAGCCAGTGAGGGTTTATTTCATAACACTCTAAGGACTTTGTTTGCATATAGTACCTGATGAGATTCCCAAATGATGACATTGTTAGAAAATGTTACTCTCACTGTCCCTGTGAAGAAGCAGAGGTTTGGAGAAGAAACACAAGGTGCCCACATTCGCATAAGTCAGGAAGATGTAGAATTAGGATTCAAATTCAAGTCAGCAATTCCAGAGTTCTTTGGTTCTATCTCAACACAAATCTCTACATTAGATTGGTTAACATTATTTTACCCAGATATTCCCAAATATTTTGTTACATTGTTTAGTACATTTGCCTAACAAACATGGTTTTGGGTGATATTAATTTTACTTTACTTTGCTAGTACTCCGATGTTAAACAAAAATTATGGGAGGCTGTTGTTTGGGGCTAAGCTCCTGCATGAGGCCCCAACAGACCAAAACAAACCAAAATGGAGCTGCTTATGCTATATGCCACGTAATCAAACTGAAACTTGAAGGAAGCAAATCATTCCAAAACAGAACCGCTTTTCCTGAGTCAGATCAACTTCTACCTTAGTCAGCATAGTTATAAAGTTCCTTCTGCATTAACCCTTACAAAAAGTCACTGAAAGTAACCTGATGTTTTTTTTTTCTATTGTTCTGTTTTCTTGTTTCTCTCTTACAAAACCCACCATTCTGCCATTGTTCAACAAGAGCTCTCGTTCTGTTTTGTAGAATGAAAGCTGCCCTGATTCATGAATTGCAAATAAAAGCCAATTAAGTTTGTTGGAATTTTGACTTTTGACACTGATAAAGGTGCAATAGTCAGCAAAAAGGGAGAAAAATCAATAATTCAAAATAAAGGACCAAAAAACAGTGTATCATCAATGCTGAGTAACATAAAATTTGCTGAAGCAAGGGGGATGTAGAAAGGAGAAATTTCCTCATTTGTTATATTTTCTGTTTTGTTAACTCCTGTTTTTCAGTCAGAAACTTTGACTTATTTCTTATTTTGAAATTAAATTCAGCATTTATACAGTTAAACTTTGAAAGGAAACAAAATTCTACATGATAGATGAGTGCTTATGACTTAGATTCAGTTCACTCTGCATACAATTGAGTTGCCTTGTGAATAGAACAGTGATTATTTTTTCTAATTTTAGGTGAAATGTCTGATATATTTAAGTCTAGAAGCCATGCAAAACTGTATGTTTTATGACATTTTACTTAAAATTGTATAACTTATGTGTAATTTTCTCTCTATCATTCTTACAACTTGACAACCAGTTTTACAAGCAATAAATATTTTCAATTCATAAAATGTAACTTCGGGCTACAGACAGAGATTATAATAAAATGGGGAAAATCAGACTTAAAAGTTATTTATAAATTTCTTCCCTTCATTTACTCACAATTCTGAACAAAGTCTGGAGATATAAATAAGGCTTCTGGTAAGAAAATTCAGTTTAATTTTGAACTGCATACATTTGGCAGTTTCACACTTTAACTGCCTAATCTTCCTATTTGGGGGCCACAAAAAGCTTCTACATATACTGTGGACTAAGCGAGAAAGAGTTACCAAAAATAATACCTGATTTGACCTTCTTCATCCTTCCTTTCATTCATTTAGTTAATTGTGCCAGGTAAGATTGTCTCTAGTTGGCTGAGTACCCAAGGTCACCATCATGACTAATAATCATTGTCTGGGTAACGATACTATTGTTGTTTTAAAAGGAATGTTAGTGTTTCTGAGTAAATAAGGAAACTTGTGATTGTGCTTTTAATTAAAGTTAGTTCTCATACAAATTCCAAAGATGCATGAAAACCAATTTTTTACTTACTCTCAATTCACTAGATTATAGGCTTACTGAACACAAGCATAGTATCAATTGGTTCCTCAGTGCCTAGCAGAGGTAAGTACTCAATAAATGCTTCTGACAAGAAATGTCTCTATAGTTTTTGTCTGTATTTTTTTCTCTCTCCTTTTTTTTTTTTTTTTTTTTTTTTTTTTCTGAGACCGAGTTTCACTCTTGTTACCCAGGCTGGACGGCAATGATGCAATCTCGGTTCGCTACAACCTCCACCTCCTGGGTTCAAGGGATTCTCCTGCCTCAGCCTCCCCAGTAGCTGGGATTACAGGCATCCACCACCAGGCCTGGATAATGTTTTGTATTTTTTGTAGAGACATGGTTTCACCATGTTGGCCAGGCTGGTCTCAAACTCCTGACCTCAGGTAATCCACCAGCCTCGGCCTCCCAAAGTGCTGGGATTACAGGTGTGAGCCACTGCACCTGGTCTATTTCTCTCTCTCTGTTTTTTTTTTTTTAATGAAAACTTGAAGCAACTTTCATATATATGGAATCATGCCACTTGATAATAAAGTGGTCAATATGTTGCAGTTGCACAAATTTATTTGTGTGAATATGACAGGTTTCTCGGGATTTACAAAGCATTTAAAAATACAGGAATATCACTTTGGTTAGTGAGGTTTCTTTGAGAGGTTTTCGTATAATTTTTTTCTTTCTTTTCTTCCTTTCTTTTTTTATATATCATCTATTCTTTATCCTGCATTTATAGCGAGATTCATGTCTGCAAAGCAATGTGCTGATCTTGAGAATAAAATGGAAATATGCTCAAAAGGCTACAGGCAGCATCGAAAACAAGAGGGTGTCAAGAATAACAGCAGCTTCTAAGACAGGCTCTATGCTGGAGCCCCAACTGAATCATTGTTTTAAGATTAAAATTAAGGGACTATATAATAATTTTCTAATTTTAATCTGTTAAAAATTAATCATATAACAAATTGGTAAAGACACTTAACTTCTATTTCAGGTCATATTAGAATTAACCATACTCAAAATAATATTTTTCCTTACTAGGTAAAATGTTGGTGAAAAATACTATATGAATATATAAGAACAAATATTTATAGCTGCTTAAATCTTGCTAATTCCTCTTAACTATTCGCTAGATTTAAAATGAATTTTGAAAGCGTTGAAAGTAAGGATTAAGACTATATAAAACCAAGGGCAAATAAAGAATAGAACTTTAAAACTCTAGTCCTATAGAGAACCTTGAATAACCTCCAACATCAACTTTGTTTTCTACTTAAAAGCATAGTTCGTACTATCAAAGACAATTGTAGAATGAATAACTCCATAGATAACAAGAATAATTCTTGAGGGAGAAAAAGAAACTGAGAGAATGAATCAGATTTGTAGTTGATAAAAGTAACAGCCAGTCACAAAGAATGGTGAAAACTGCTGCGCAGGTAAGAGTGATTCTTGGGAACAATTTCATCAAGAGTATACACAAGAAAGGGAGCCTCAGGAACTCTTTAAATGGTGGCCTGGAAGTGGCACTTAGGCCAGCCAGAACGCTCTGCCATCCTCCTACCCCTGCCTATTCGCTAAACATGTTTGTAAGCTAAAACTGAAAATACAAGCGTGACTTCTAGTTTGAAAGCTGGAGAAGCAGAACAGTGTCCTAAGTAGCTACCTAGTCCCAGGAACAGAAGGACGCTATGAAACTACTGTGGCAAAATATGTCTCCCTCCCTATGTAGTTTATCAGAAGGGTTATTAAAAAGCATGACAGAGAGATGACCTGGGATTTGTCTACAAAAACGTGTCACGAAACACGTAATAGAATTGTGCCTAGCCTATAGTGAGATATATAAAATTTTGGTCATTATCTGTCTTTTTACCTTTTGTTTAATCCAACAATAAGCATGACTCTTAAAAGGCAAAAAAAAAGTCTTCAATGTTCTCAGTGAAATTGACTTTAAATTCCTATTTTACAAAAATCCAGATTAACATTTAAATGAGTAAAGAACTGTTTTCAAATATTAAAAGGCATTGTATGTGTAAGGAAATAATCTGAATTGTCCTAAAGGGGAAAAGAATAGAGAAGAATAGATTTGGTAACAAATTATGGGAAAGAAGATTTTATCTTACACTCAAAAAGAGAAACTACTACTACCAGAACTCCTCAACAAGTAAAATACTCCTTTGTTTTGCATGAGACCAAGGCCACTGTACTTTAAAATACTTAAGTAGAGGCTAGGTGATAACAACAGTATTAACTTCTTTTGGTAATAGAGTAATAGTAAGAGCAATTGTATATTAGTACATAATTAGCACATAATATTAGTACATAATATTAGTACACAAATTACTACAAAAACTAATAATATAATATTAGTACATGGAAGACATTGCATTAATATTTTAAATAAATTATCTTTGATTAATTCACAATTTTAGTATCTTGTCCCTGGCACATATTTGTGCAATAAATTGATGAATAAATACATGATAAAAGATAACATTTAATATGAACCAGGACCAGTATTTTCCTTAATTTCAGAAACTAGAAGGCTCTAAGTAAACTAGTCAGTCAAATGGCCAGAAATGAAATTAGCAATCTTATTTCTTTGTGACATTTGTATTCAGACATCTCAATAATATTAAAACACAAGGTATTTTAAAACTATTTAGTTTAAATTCACTAGAATAAAATAAATGGCAATCTGCAGTTTTTGTTTTTTTCTTTTGTTTAAAGTGAAAGAAGGACACTAATGTAGTTAACATCCTATAATATAATTTTACATTTACACACTTATTCTCCTAAACTTACATTTATTTTCATCTAGACAAGGCAAGGAAAAGAAACTCAAAATGAGATTCTTCGCTTTTTGCAAAATACAAAACAAATCCATTTTATATGTAATATATGCCATATTTCAGGCAAAAATATTAATATAGAAACTTAAGTAAATACCATAGAAAATAAAAATTTAAGGGACAGTTACATTAAATAAGAAAAGTAACTATATTTTCACCTGTTTTTATTTTTAATCTTTTCTGTTAGTTGGTTTATTTTTTGCTTTTCTTATAAAAGAACATGATGATTATGATTTTAACCACATCTACGATTCCCCAATTCAAACAACAATTCTTAATTTTTTCTCTTTCAACTCCATTATATAAACAAAGTTTATTTTTCTTCTTTTTAGGTAAGCCTCTGCTAATGTTTAAAACATACCCATACATAGAACTGCAAATATATGTATTTACCACAATAAACATGCCTATGCATGAGAAAAACATATTTCCTCCAGAAACACTTGATTATAATCCCATTTGTGTATATATATTTGTCAGTTCTTCTAAATATTTAGGCTATTAACTTTCTTAAAATAAAATAAACGACAAAATATGAATGCCTACACAGATTTATATTATTTTATTAAAAGAAGGCAGAAATGCTGTAAATATTACAAAATGGACAAATTCTACCTTTAATATTATTCCAAAAACTCTTTATCTCTTACTTCTCTACTTTTTAAAATTTTACTTAAGTTCTAAATGTTCTTCTCACCTGTTTGTCAAACTACTCATTACCAGTACACCCTAACCTCAGTTGACTCTTCCAAAGGAGTGACTTCTAACATATTAACTTACATTGGTGCATGTATTAACAGTCAAAGACTATTTTTATAAGATAAAAGTTTATAACCTAGTAAGGGAAAGGACAAAACTTAAACACTGAAATTTCTGTAAGCAAGAGATAGAAAAGGGCCTCTGAAAGGTAAGGAGCCCTCAAAATCCACCATAACATGTTATCAATGAATAATGCCTTAAATAACTTAAGACTTCATAGTGAAACCCCTAATTCTAATATTCTCTCCCCTTCAAAAAAATTGGAAATTATAGCCATGAATTTCCAAAACTAGTAATCTGCTTAAAGGTCAATTAAATAAAATTTTAATTATATAAGAGAATTAATGTTTCCATACCTAGCCACATAGTGACAAACTGGGTGATTTTTATGACCTTTTCAAATGAAGCTGATTGATAAATAGGCAAGATGGGCCATGTCATCAAATTAATCTATACTGACGCCACTGACAGCTGTAGTGACTGGAACAACGAACTATAGAAATGTCTAGTCTTCCTATCTCAAAGATCTTACTTTATAACTTGTCATTCTCAAGAGGTAAATAATGCATGCTGTTTCTTTCATATTTTTCTTACAGACAGAAGTCCAAGCAGGAAATTAAATTTAGATTCTTTAAATGATGAATTGTGTAAATATTTATTACATTTTCATCTGAGTAAGACAGCTAAGCTGACCTATTTTTATAAGGATCATATAAAAGAACATAAGGCAATAATTGTGCATGGATTCAAGGACTCCATCTGTCTTTATGATCTATTTTTCCACTGGCTTCACGTGGAACTTACTGGTGGCTAGGGTCAGTAGTGCATATTGAAACTTGATTAAAGTTGTAGATGAAATATCAAGACTTTTTTAATCCTCACAAAATTTATCCATGCAAGACATCACAAACTCTTTCACAGACAATTACTGCTGCTCACTCTGCTTGGATGGCTGTGTGATTCTAGAGCTCCTCTTTCTACTTCTACAGCCTCTCTGTCTACTATAAAGATAACATATTTAAATCTTTTTCCTAGGTATGTGATCTTGGACACTTAGCTCCCTTTACTGAGGTACCACTTTTTGGCTTATTAAACGATGATACTGTGTACCTCCACAGTGCTTTTGTGAAGATAAAAGAGATAATACACATGAAGTGTGACCATAAACACATACTAGGAACCCAACAAATGTTACTGTTTGACCTCTTCACTTACATATTTACTGTAAAAGTAAACATTGAGTCTACTCGTTAACTTTTCAGAAGTGAATTAATTTGTATTTTGACTCATTCAAAGAGCACAAATATTAACATTAGCTTAATGGCAAAATAAAGCCAATTTACAAACATACACTTTTATCTATATTTCATATTGGTCAATCCACTTTTAGCTGAGAAAATAAATACATCTATGAAGAATTATCCTAAGGAAAAAGAAATTAATCCTGCAAGCTAACTCATTATTCACCAGTTGATGATTTATTTATTCATTTCCTTAGAGAACAATTTTGATCACTCAGTTTAAGGTGGGATTTAAAGCATATTCCAGGAGAGAGAATTTCATAATCAGTACATTAATATACTTATTATCCTGAACTTACATTTATTTTAAAATATATTCTGTTACTTTAAATTCTCACAATTTTCTCTCCATTGCAGTATAAGCCAACTCACTATCATATCTTTTCATATCCATACATGCCTAATTAATCTAAATTCTTCCCGTTTTTTCCTTAATCTATTTTGAATAACTCTTGAGAGTTATCTTTAACTTTATTGGATCATGGTCTTTCTTTAAACGATCAAGAGAGGACACTACGGCAGAACCTCTCCACCTTGTTTAGTACTGTTATTTGTTGCATTTTAATGAAGATGATTTCTTTATGACCAAATAACATCCAAAATGTTTAGCTTATTCTATTCACTTATATTCCTAGGCAGATATTTTACCTTTCCCAAATATTCCAATTTCCAAATTCCCCTACTTTCTATACTAAGTTCAATGAGTAACCTATTGTAGTGGGTGTATAGAAAACATTGTCGGTAGAAATCAGAAAAAATACACCTGCGTAAATATGACCAGACTTGCCCTCATTGTGTAATATCACATCTCTGTATCATTTCACTTTGTCTGAAAATTCTATTTATTTTTTTCTTTTCTTCTACTATCACATTGATCTTCATAATTCTCAGCTTTAATGCAACTGACCTGCATAATTTCCTAGATTTCTTTGTTTGTAAGCAATTATTCCTAAGGCATGTTTTTGCATCACTAGATTAAAAACTATTCCATTCTGCTTTGCTTGTGTTACTAGGTGTTCTCCTGCCTGTCTCCACACTAGACAATTTTTTTTCAACACTAAGGACAATACCTTAGGTGTCACTCTATTTTTGTAAAAACTTTTCCTACATTTTGAATATATTCAAATAATACAGAAACTATATGTCTCTGAAAAAAAAGGAGCCAATAAAAATGTACTGAAATTAGAGAATGTACATTCAAGCAAATCTCTTTGTCTAGGGCCATTTAGATTTTGTAGATCAAGAAATAAACAAATGACCAACAGATCAGTAAGTCACGTGAGACTCATTATGAATATGGTCACTCATCTCTGTGATCATTTTTCTGTTAAATAATATCTTTTTGTGTCTTTACGGTAGTGTCTGTAATGAAAAATGCAAGACAATTAAATCTGCTCCTTTTAAAATTCCTTTTCTCCAATTCCATGCTTATATGAGTTAGAATTAGGTGGGGCTGTGAATAACAGAACCTTCCCTAAATGGCTAGTTAAGCATGATGAAAGTTTATTTTTCATTCTGAGAAATCTGGATGTGAACAGCTCATGGCTGGCTTATAAGTCTTGGCAGTCATATGGGACCCAGCATATTTCCAGTTTTCCTTTCTGTCGTTCTTAAGGTCTGGCCCTCAGTCTCATGAACTAAGGATGAGTTCCAGCCACCCATTCCATGTAGGGCCAGCACTTTAATTTTCAGTGTGCAGTGTAAAATGAAAATACTGCACTCCTTTTTTAAAAATCAGGAAAAGGATGGATTTAAATATACAAAAACATAAATCTACTTCGCTTTTTGAAGATTTTTTCTTTATCTTTTCTTTTTTTTTTTTTTTACAAAAGGGCTTGCTTTGTCACCCAGGTTGGAGTTCAGTGCTGCAATCACATTTCACTGAAGCCTCAACCACCCATGCTCAAGTGATCCTCCCACCTCAGCCTCACAAGTAGGTAGGAGTACAGGTATGCCCTGGCAAATTTTTGTATTTTTCGTAAAGGGGGGATTTCAGTGTGTTGCCCAGGCTGGTCTCAAACTGCTGAACTCAAATGATCCACCCACTCCACCTCACAAAATGCTAGGATTACAGGTGTGAGCCACCATCCTCAGCCAGATTTTTTCTTAGCTTGTTAGGGTGTTTTTTTTGTTTGCTTGTTTGTTTGTCTTTGCTCTTAATGTTCTTCTATGTAAAGAGAAGTTATATTTTTAAGTTATTAGCATAAATTTTGCCATTCCCTGTTTACACTTATGATGGTAGTTTTAAGTGCAAACATAAAGAACATTTAATTCATATGTTTACCTCACCAAAATTACATGATTCATATTTCATAGTTCAGATATGCAGAACAGTGGAAACACTACATGAAACTGACTCAAATATTTTTATTTCACTTTTTATACACACACGATCTAACAATATTCTCTACATTTAGCTTACTAATGAATCAGGAAAGACTGAAAGGAGAAAGAACTTTACCATTTTCAGCAAAATGGTTGACTAATGATACAGAGAAGTAACACAAGTAGAAAAGGACATGATAGGACTCTCGAGTCCTTTTTGTCTCTTAGAATGCTATTGCCTTCTCCCTGGATGTGAGCTAATTTTTTCCTCAAATAGTGTTGACTTCTGAAACTAACAGTATTTCTTGCTTATTTAGTTGAACATAATATAACCTGTTTACTTTGAACTCACTTTGCCTCTTGAGAAACTCTCACACATTATCCAATGTAATTCTGACCTCATGAGGCACCCAGAGTGCTATATATGAGGAAGTGAGGGATGTCTGAAACACATATTGCATTTATCTCTTCTGCTCGAGTATATGCTCCGTTGTTCCAGAGGACTTCACTTACAAAACACAAGTTGAAAGAAAATTATTAAAAGTTTAAAGAAGCCTACAGTGGAGCAATAAATCAAGTATGGATCCCTTCTAAGCGTAGGGTCCAGTGTGATCATACTGCTTAACTGTCATGAAGCTGACTGTGGTGCCAGGTTTCACTTTCAGGGAGGCTGGAAAAAGAGGAGAGAAGGTAAAAGATCTGTATCAATTATTTAAGATTTCCCAGTAGCTGACTTATAATACTTCTATTGATTCCCATGACCAGAACTTTTATATGAGGTTGCAACTAGCTGCAAGAGAGGCTGGGTAGCATAGTCTTTGTTTGCAGGCAGCCATCTACTCAACTAAAGATTATAGAAGTGGTGGTGGGTAAGTAAGAGTTTCCACCATAACATTTCTTATTTTAACCACCACAATAGAAGAAAATTAGTCAAAAGTGAATTTCAACTTTTCACGAGAGGATTCTAAAATAGCTTTTTAGAAGTAGAAAAACTAGTTAGTGATGGAAATAAACTAGAAAATCTAGAAGAAATTGATAAATTCCTGGACACATAAAGACTCCCAAGACTAAACCAGGAAGAAGTCAAATCCCTGAATAAAGCAATAACAAGTTCTGAAATTGACACAGTAATTAATAGGCTACCAACCAAAAAAAGTCCAGGACCAGATGGATTCACAGACAAATTCTACCAGAGGTACAAAGAGGAGTTGGTACTATTCCTTCTGAAACTATTCTAATCAATAGAAAAATATGGACTCCTCCCTAACTCATTTTATGAGGCCAGCATCATTCTGACACCAAAACCTGGCAGAGATGCAACAAAAGAAGAAAATTTCCGGCCATTATCCCTCATGAACATTGATGCAAACTAAATACTGGCAAACTAAATCCAGCAGCACATCAGAAAGCTTACCCACCACGATCAAGTCAACTTCATCCCAAGGATGCAAGGCTGGTTCAACACACACAAATCAATAAACGTAATCCATCATATAGGCAGAACTAGTGACAAAAACCACATGATTATCTCAAAGGATGCAGAAAAGGCCTTCAATAAAATTCAACACCCCTTCATACTAAAAACTCTCAATAAACTAGGTATTGATGGACATATCTCAAAATAGTAAGAGCTATTTATGACAAACCCACACCCAATATCATACTGAATGGGAAAAGCTGAAAGCATTCCCTTCGAACACTGGCACAAGACAAGGATGCCCTCTCTCACCACTCCTATTCAACATAGTATTAGAAGTTCTGGCCAGGGCAGTCAGGCAAGACAAAGAAATAACAGAAAGAGAGGAAGTCAAATTGTCTCTGTTTGTGGATGACGTGACTGTATATTTAGAAAACCCCTTCGTCTCAGCCCAAAATCTCCTTAAGCTGATAAGCAACTTCAGTGAAGTCTCAGGATACAAAATCAATGTGCAAAAATCACAGGTATTTCTGTACACCAATAATAGAAAAACAGAAAGCCAAATCATGAGTGAACTTGCATTCACAATTGCTACAAAGAGAATAAAATACCTAGGAATCCAACTTATAAAGGATGTAAAGGACCTCTTCAAGGATGATTACAAACCACTGCTCAAGGAAATAAGAGAGGATACACACAAATGGAAAAACATTTCATGTTCATGGATAGGAAGAATCAGTATCGTCAAAATGGCCATACTGCCCAAAGTAATTTGTAGATTACATGCTATCCCCATCAAGCTACCATTAACTTTCTTCACAGAATTAGAAAAAAAATACTTTAAATTTCATATGGAACCAAAAAAGAGCCTGCATAGCCAAGACAATCCTAAGAAAAAATAATAAAGCTGGGGGCATTATGCTACCTGACTTCAAACTATACTGCAAGGCTACCGTAAACCAAAACAGCATGGTACTGGTACCAAAACAGATATATAGGCCAATGGAAGAGAGCAGAGGCCTCAGAAATAATGCCACACATCTACAACCATCTGATCTTTGACAAACCTGACAAAAACAAGCAATGGGGAAAGGATTCCCTATTTAATAAACTGTGATGGGAAAACTGGCTAGCCATATGCAGAAAACTGAAACTGGACCCCTTCCTTACACCTTATACAAAAATTAACTCAAGATGGATTAAAGACTTAAATGTAAGACCTAAAATCATAAAAACCCTAGAAGAAAACCTAGGCAAAAACCATTCAGGACATAGGCATGGGCAAAGACTTCATGACTAATACACCAAAAGCAATGGCAACAAAAGCCAAAATTGACAAATGAGATCTAACTAAGCTAAAGAGCCTCTGTGCAGCAAAAGAAACTATCATCAGAGTGAACAGGAAACCTACAGAATGGGAAACATTTTTTGCAATCTACCCTTCTGACAAAGGGTTAATGTCCAGAATCTACAAAGAACTTCAACAAATTTACAAGAACAAAAACAAACAACCTCATCAAAAAGTGGGTGAAGGATATGAACAGACACTTCTCAAAAAAACACATTTATTTGGCCAACAAATATATGAAAAAAAACTCATCATCACTGATCATTAAAGAAATGCAAATCAAAACCACAATTAGATGCAATCTCATGACAGTTAGAATGGCAATCATTAAAAAGTCAGGAAACAACAGATGCTGGGGAGGATGTGGAGAAATTAGAACACTTTTACACTGTTGGTGGGAGTGTAAATTAGTCCACCACTGTAGAAGACCATGTGGCAATTCCTCGAGGATCTAGAACCAGAAATACCATTTGACCCAGCAATCCCATTACTGGATATATATCCAAAGGATTATAAATCATTCTACTGTAAAGACACATGCACACGTATGTTTATTGCGGCACTGTTCACAATAGCAAAGACTTGGAACCAACCCAAATGCCCATCAATGATGGACTGGATAAGGAAAATGTGGCATATATACACCATGGAATACTACACAGCCATTACAAAGGATGAGTTCATATCCTTCGTATGGACATGGATGAAGCTGGAAACCATCATTCTCAGCAAACTAATACAGGAACAGAGAACCAAACACCACATGTTCTCACTCATAAGTGGGAGTTGAACAATGAGAACACACAGACACAGGGAGGGGAATTTCACACACAAAGGCCTGTCTTGGGGTGGGGAGCTAGGGGAGGGATAGCATTAGGGGAAATGCCTAATGTAGGTGACAGGTTGATGGGTACAGTAAACCACCATGGCAAATGTATACCTGTGTTAACAAACCTGCACGTTCTGTACATGTATCACAGTAATTAAAATTCAATAAAAAATAAACCAGTTAGTAAATATTTACTTTTCAATTAAAGACAGCATGTTAAAAGCAAAACAAAATAACCAGGCAATAAACTTTAAATTTTGACTCATAGCATCAATTTCTTTCTTAGAAAACGTTGTCAGGTCTGATAATTTTGCAAGATTAGTTGCTGGATTTTAAATTCTATTCAACTCAAAAATTGTTCCTGCTTATATTTTGAAAGTAAGTCATGTACAGGAGATTAACTTACCTCTGACTATTTCCAGTACCATTTGGAAATTTGGATTAAATTGTAAATCATTCCTATTTGAAACTCACAACAAAAATCTTCCAGGGTAGATGCTATTACCTTCATTTTGTAAAAAAGCAAACAGGACTTTGAGAAAATAAGAAACCAAAAATCCCACTATTATAAACAACTTTACCTCATATACTGGTTTCTATACTCTAATATTCTTTCTCTCTTTATTCGTTTCTTATTTTGGATATCACTTTCTTGAAGAGAGAGAGAGAGACAGAATGACTTGAGACACAAGCAGAAACTGAAACACACACACCCACACACCAGTCTGTGTAATATGGTAAAAATTTAGCATTCTGAAAGAACCAGAATATCTGAGTTATAGGTATATTATCTGGATAAATAGCTGTGTGACTTCAGAAAATTATTTTAATTTCTCTGGATATAAATTTATTTTAATTTTAAAGTCTTTGTTAAAATCATCACTTTTCAACCTATGGCCAATAGACTATATGTTTCAGAGACCAATGAATTTTAATTTATATTTATTTTTAGCATAAAGTCATTTCATTATTCATATTAGTTTTATTCTAGAATGCACCAGAAACATTGAATTACTTAATACTCAACCATTGCTCCTAGGAGAAACAGGTGTGTGTGTATGTGTATTGATCCTGCATTGGAGATACACACACACACACACACACACACACACACATTCTTTGTGTGTGTAATAATGTGATATTGCATTTATACAACACACATACATATATGTGTGTATATGTGTGTGTGTGTGCATGTGTGTATATATATATTCTTTATTTTTCAAAAGAGAAAAGCTAGTTGACAGTATTAAATCACTTGCCTGAGACCATCCCACTATAGGTACCAGAGTTGGATTTTACACCCGCTCCAACTGGTCCCAGAGCAAGAGCTTCTTGCACCACACTGCCCTGCCCTCAATCATTTCTATTCTCTGGTCATCTCTGTATGAGATCTAAAACAAGAAGGCGGAGTGATATGGTTTGGCTGTATCCCCACCCAAATCTCATCTTGAATTGTAACTCCCACAATTTCCATGTGTTGTGGGAGGGACTCAGTGGGAGGTAAGTGAATTATGGAGGTGGATCTTTCCTGCTCTGATCTCATGATAGTGAATCAGTTTCATAAGATTTGGTGGTTTTAAAAATGGGAGTGGTCCTGCACAAGTTCTCTTATGTCTGCCGCCATCCACATAAGATGTGGCTTGCTCCTCCTTGCCTTGCACCATGATTGTGAGGCCTCCCTAGCCATGTGAAACTGTAAATCCAATTAAACCTCTTTCTTTTGTAAATTGCCTAGTCTTCGGTATGTTTTTATCAGCAGCATGAAAGCAGACTAATACGCAGAAGGTCTTGTTGTTCAGTCTTAGCTTGGAATATATATGTTGAGGGACTCAGTTTTTTTTGCAGCTCTGCACATGTCTGGAATGACATAAAAATATAAGGATCAATAATTTGGGTACTACAAATAAATTGCAGTGAGAAGACAAATTGCAAATACAGAATCTGAATAATGCAGATCAACTGTATTTGTTTTTAAAGCAAATGTGAAAGGAAATACATAATCATGGTATTATATCATATACCAACACAATAAAGCACCATCTGCATTTCATTATGAACACTAACATATATTTTAACTTCTTGAAAAAGTATCATTGATTAGGGAGGTGTCAGTTCTATATTACTCTTTCAATCTTTCTCTCTGTCTTAATGTATGCCTGTGCATGTCCATTCATGTAAAATGTACCTGGAATATATTTCTCACCACATGCATGCCTTCTTCAATTCAATGTCAAATAAGATTCAAATGCATCTGTTCAGTGAATGTTCTTGTCATGGTATGATAGTCACTAGTAATGAGTCCTATAGAGAAAAGGTATGTGCAACTGATAATGCTTCATAGAAGATCTTGATAGTGGCAGGAGGCAGACAAGTTCCTAGGCAGATGGGGCAGGTCCCTGCTGAAACCCGACCTTCAAGCCAAAGACAGCCTGAAGCCTGGAAACTGAGTAGTCAGGTCCAGGTAGAATCCACAACCCGGAGTGCAAATTTCCTTGATGCCTTTCAGCCAATCAAATGGTACTTTTTTCAGGCAGGCCCATGGACCAATCAGCATGCACTTCCTCCTGCCCATGGACCAATCAGCATGCACAGCCTCTATTCTGAGCCCATAAAAGCACCAGGAGCTGTCCGCTTCAGGTATGCTCTTTGTTAAGAACTGTTCTGTTGGTAAATAAACTCTTCACCTTGCTCATTCTCCTGGTGTCTGCATAACCTCATTTCTCCTGAACAGAGTACGAGAACTCGGGACCTGCCAAATTGTGGGCGTGAAAAGGTCTGTAACCCTTTCATGGCTGGTTCACCGAGCTTTGAGTGGGAGCAAAAAGGGCTGTAAAAAGCATTCCTGGATAGCTCACAATGCTGTGGGCAGTGACACACTCTCGTTCATCGGCCTGTGGTAGTGTGGAGTGGCGACCTCCAGGGGTCCAGACCTTGGTATTTCCTGAGCCAGAGCTATAGTCCTATAGCCTGCCCATCCTCTGCTGACATGGCATGGCTACCCCACATGACGGGAAGCAGCAGCAGGGCTGAATCAGCCTGAGAGATGCAGGCGGGAACAAGGCAGTGGGACTGAACAAGCTGAAAACATGCCCCGCTCTGTCAGCCAAGCTGTTGGGAGTAGAAACAAGAAAACTGTAGCACACCTCCCCCAACTCCTTGAGGCTCCAAGGTTGCTGGTGTCTTTGAGTTTTCGAGTGAGTGCCACCACATTCCCCTGGTTCAGATGCTGTTGCCCGCAGCAGAAGCCGCTTGTGGTGTGCCTGGTCTAGCCGCGGCCTCCTACAGAGCCAGTTCCTGAACCAGCACCTGTACAGCTGGTGCGCCTGTCCTGAACCCCACCTGCAACAGCTGGTGTGCCTGGCTGATGCAAGCTGACCTGATGCTGAAGGAGAAGAGGTGTAACAATAAATGCTATTTTGGGAGGTGAGTGGGAGTTAACTAAGGACAAACGGGGAAAAAAAAAAGAGGGCTCAAACAGTGGAATCAATATGCCAGAGACCTTCTAGTGATATGAGCCAAATGTGTATGAAGAGAGGAAAGACCTGAGTGATAGGGAGCACAGAGAACCAGAGAGCTGAGAGATGGCTAGGGGCCAGGGCATGCAGAGCTCTGTAGGTCTTTATAAGAGGAGTAATAGAAGGTCAGTGTGTTCTAAAGAGTGGGTATGAATATCAAATATGATTTTTGGGAAGGTCCACCTGTATAGTATGTGAATGAGTGATCTAAGAGGGACAGAATAGATTTGGAGAGATTCATTAGGAGATTATTTCAATGTATCAAAGAAGGAATGGTGGTAGCTTCAACTAAGGACAGGGTGAGACAGATAGAGATAAAACTAAGTACATATAATAGATTTGTGTATAATTTTAACATAGTACCATTTGAATGAAACATAATCATCAGTATTTCTGTATTAAGAATTATTAGCTGATAGCAGGTATATTGTTTTTAATTGTTAAAAGAGCTACTGTAAAATGAAAACAGTTTTCTAGTTAGGCCTTTCTCTAGTGTGTTTGTAATTACTTTTCTTCAAATATCACTAAGCCTGCTTGGCATAAGACCACCATAAGAACCCTGACAGTTCCTGTCAAATTATTAATATTTCCTGTGTTTTCTCAGCAGGAGATTTAACAACCTAAAGAAGACCATGGCAATCATGATCTCAGCTCATTTTGTTTTCCCTAAACTCTTTGTGTAGTGATAATGCATTCCATTCAAGACCCTAAAATAAAATGTAATCCTGCCAGGGTGTCTTAACAAATTGTTATTTACAGGTTGAATTTTTTAAAAGCACCATAGCAACATTTCCTCTTTAGAATGGAAATACAAGAAGACATCTGATTCATGGTGAAGACAAAAGCATACTCCATTCCAGCATATCTGGCAGATGTTCTCTTCATAGGCAGAGAAAATACATGGCAAGTTAATGTATCCAGCTGGTTCCTAAATCATTCTGAAATTATCTGTGTCTGCTCCCAAAAGGTGTAAATTGGCCCATAAAGGGAACAGCAAATAACCTGACTATAAAAAAAAGGATAGAGAATAATTCATATTACAGGAAGAAGCTAATGAGAAGTAGAAAAAATTACTATTATTTGAATAAATTAGGTAAATTAAGACTTCTCTATGAATTTACTATTATATTCAGAAGGTTTAATATTCAATCAACCAGGAAATAGTTATCTTTTGCTTCTTTTATTCTTGATCCTACGCTGCCTTATTTTCTATTTAGCCAGAGCCTAGTTTTGATTTGCCAAAGGTCCTGCAACAATGGAGTACGGTGAATAACTGCTGTGAGCAGTTATTTTAAGTAACACCTGAAGTTATTTCTGGTCCAATATGTAAAAAACTTAGAAGTAGTCAATCCCATCTTCCGAACATGAAAAGATTGTACAAACTGCAAAGTCAAAAACTCTTTTTAGATTCATTATAGAATTGCAAAATGACTATCCCCAAAACTGGAGAGAAAGATGGTTGAATGTACAGAATTACAACTTATTAGCAGAAAAAGGAGAGGAACAAAAGTCCACAGCTGAAATCAAGATTGATAGGATCATATTGTCCTATCCTATTGATATCACATTGATAGAATCAAAATGTCATTGACAAGTTGCTAAAGGCTTAGTTAGTGTGCACTAGATTAAAGGGAAGCCAGACTTGTAGAGATCCCCAACACTTTCTTGAGTTTTATTTCCAGGAGCCCTACCATGTTCTAACTATGAAGATCTGAGAAAAATCCCCTTTGCTTCCAGCAGGAAAGAGAAAAACTAACCATTTGAAATAAGACAAGAACTCTCTGTTCTTCTTAATAAGGCGTGCACTCAAGGAAACCTATTTTATCAAAGTCTTACCAACTGGGGTTTTGCCAAAGCCTAACCAATCTGGGGAAGGGAGAGAACTGTAGTTTCCTATATAATCTTTAATATCAGGAAAGGGAAATGTCCAACTCAGGCTCACTGAAAGACCACGAAATAATCAGAAGTCAATAAGTACTTCCCCTCTCCCCACAACTACCACCACATGTTGGCGCTTCTGTGTAATACCACAGCATTATAGGTAAAATATTGTAATCCTCAGATGCTATTGTAACAGTCTCTAGTAAAACCCAAAGACAGTAAAAGGGATAAAGGTGGACACTAGAGAAAAATTTAGCCATTGACACTGCATTTACAACAAATAGTAAACACAGTCTAACATCCAGCCAGATACACCTAAGACCTCACACTAAAGACCCATCAAACTCAATTCCTTTTACCTTCAACAGAGTAGGCATCAATGGATAATGTCTCAAAATATTAAGAGCTATCTATGATGAACCCACAGCCAACATCATAATGAATGTGCAAAATGTTGAAAACTTCCCCTTGAGAACTGGAACAAGACAAGGATGCCCATTCTAACCATCCCTATTTGATATAGTTCTGTAAGTCCAAGACAGAGCAATCAGGCCAAAGAGAGAAACAAAAGAAATCCAGATAGAAAACAAAAAGAAGTCAAACTATCTCTCTTTGCTAATGATACGATTCTATACTCCCAAAACCCTAAAGATTCTGCAAAAAAACCTACAAGAACTCATAAATGATTGTAGCAAGGTTACAGGGTACAAAAATCAGTGTACAAAAATATGTAACATTTCTATTTCAAGAGCATCCAGGCTGAGAGTAAAATCAAAAACACAATCCCATTTAAAATAGCCACAAAGAAAATAAAATACTTAAGAATATATCTAACCATGGAGGTGAAAAATGTCTACAAAAAACACAAACCAGTGCTGAAAGAAATCAGAGATGACACAAATAAACAAATAATTCATTCTCATGAATAAGAAGAATTAATATCATTAAAATGGACATACTACCCAAAGCAATTTACTGAGTCAATGCTATTTCTATCAAACTACCAATAACAATTTTCATAGAATTAGAAAAAATAATTCTTAAATTTGTATGGAACCAAATAAGAGCTTGAATAGCCAAACAAATCCTAAGCAAAAAGACCAAAGCCAGACCCATCACACACATTACAATACCCAACTTTAAATTATACCATAAGGCTACAGTAACCAAAACAACATGGTACTGGAGAAAAAAAAAAAAAAAAAGAAAAAGAAAAAAAGACACATAGATCAATGGAACAGAATAGAAAACTCAGAAATAAAACCACATATGTACAACCATCTGATCTTCAACAAGTCACACAAAAAAATAACAATGGGGAAAGGACTTTCTATTCAATAAACAGTCATGAAATAACTGGCTAGCCATATGCAGAAGACTGAAACTGAACTCCTACCTTTCACCATATACAAAAATCAAATCAAGATAGATTAAATGTTTAAATATAAGACTTCAAGATATAAAAATCCTAACAGAAAATCTAGAAACAGTCTTCTTAATATCAGCCCTGGAAAATAATTTTTTGCTAGTTCCTCAAAAGCAATTGCAACAACAACAAAAATTGAAAAGTGGGACCTAGATATATTAAGAGCTTGGACATATGAAGATCACGAATTGATGAATTACTTCAAATTAATTATTCACATTTACTATAAGGAGAATAGAAATAGGAGGATATATAAAATTTTTAGGACTTATAGGATAAATTGTTACAAGTTACAGATTAAAAATAAGAGAAAGATGCATAATAAATGTAAATGTTGACAACAGTCAACTCTATTGTTTTATCAATTTTTTAAAAGTTATTTCTGAAAAATCTAGAGAAAGTGGATTGCTTCAGTCAGTTTTGTTGAAATAGAAAAATCATCTGGACTTAACATCTAAATACATGAGTTTTATTTCCAGGGCTATTGTTTGCTGATTATTTGTGATATGGTTTGGTTCTGTGTCCCCACCCAAATCTCATGCTGAATTGTAATCCTCAGTGTTGGGGAATGGGCCTGGTGGGAGGTGACTGGAACATGGGAGCAGATTATCTCTCTTGCTGTTCTTGTGATAGTGAGTTCTCATGAGATCCGGTTGTTTAAAAATGGGTAGAACTTTCCCCTTCACTTTCTGTCTGTTGCTGCCATGGAAGACATGCTTGCTTCCACATCACCTTCCACCATGAGTGTATGTTTCCTGAGGCCTCCCCAATAATGCCTACTGTGTAGCCTCTGGAGCTATGAGCCAATTAAACTTCTTTTCTCTATAAATTATCCAGTCTCAGGTAGCTTTTTATAGCAATATGAGAATGAACTAGTACAATTTGATTCTGAGTAATCACCTAATCTCTCTGGGTTCAACATTCACTTCTATAATGTAATGGAAAGTATAGTACCTTCCTCTTATTTGTTTAATGATTAAATGTGGTATTGCATGGAGGAACTGTAAAATACTATGCATGCTCTATGTTATATTTGCATTTGCACAGTATGGGTTTCAGTTACTTTGTATTGATTTCATGCTTTTCTCCAGAGTTACTGATTTTGTCCAAACCTTGAAATCATGAAACTAATGATTTCTAGTTTGTCAGTATTGTTTAGTAATAATAATAAGAATTATGATCACCACTTTGTTTTTATGGAGACTTGGAGTTGGAGAAGTTCAACAATTAGGACTGGGAGCATAGATACAATGTGTCTGCATGACCAGTTCACCATAAATATTTTCACCAAAATTTGTCTTAGGTGTCCTGGCACCAAGGTCTTTTGCTGATGGTTCAAGAGCAGATGGCAATATGCTTCCTGTTTTATCTGGCCCAGTGTGGGAGGACCAGCTGCACCTGAGATGTCAGGAAACATTTCAATGTGTAACTTTCCTTTGTTTTGCTATTTTCTGCCCTTTGCTTATAATAAAGAAGATCTAGGAGTAAAAACTGGTTAAGACTTGTGTGTTCTTTCAGCACTCCAACACTTATAGTATTAATGAGTTATTAATAAGTATGTCATTAATGCAGACATGATAGATGTCAAGCTTAAAAAAAAATTTGGTAACACTTACAGTGTAATTTCCCATATCTTCTTAAGTGCACATGGAGATTAAACATTAAAGAAGAAAACAAAACCAAAACATTTCTGCTAATCAGCAAGGGAAAATACAAATAACTAAATGAAAACAATGTATTTTGCAACAACTTTTAAACAATATTCTGTAATCTATAATCTTTGTTGCAGTGTTTCCTGAAGTGATTAAGGAAATTTATAGCCTTTAGACATATAAAAACACATAAAATCAGCTCATTTTTCTTCAAAAGATTATGGCTCTTTTTTAATGTTCAAGACATTGGGCAAAGTTCTGAGATACCAACAGAACAGAACAACAGAAGAGTTCCTATTATTATGGATCCTACAGTTAAGCAGAAGAGACTGACATTAAATAAATAACTATACAATAAGCATATAAAAATAATGTCTATGAAGTAAAATAAATGAGTGTTCTGAGGGGAAATAATGGTAGAAGATGGCATTAATTTTCTATGATCTCTTTCCAAAAGCTGTCTGAAAGGAAACAGGGTTTTAATGGTAACTTAAAGAATATGGAAAAATTATCAAAGAAAAGAGTAGGAAGAGCACATTCTAGGCAAGAAAAATAACATGTGCTGAAAGCATTTACAAAATTCATGAGCTGAAAAGAGTGTCGAGATGATATAAGCCCAGTGTGGTGGGTACTCAATGATCAAGCAGAATGAACTGGGGGTACTTGATTCAAAATAATTTTAAATGTAAGGAGATACAAGGAAACTAAAGAATTATAAACAGAATAGTGACAACATATGATTTATCATTTTACATTTTCATTTTTACTGTTATAAGGAAAACAAAGAGATGTGGATGTAGTTGTGTAAAAGGGCAATGTGATAGTTAATATTGTGTCAACTTGATTGGATTGAGGGTTTAAAGTATTGTTCCTGGATGTGTCTGTGAGGGTGTTGCCAAAGGAGATTAACATTTGAGTTAGTGGACTGGGAGAGGCAGACCCGCCCTCAATCGTGGTGGGCACCATCTAATCAGCTGCCAGAGCAACTAGAAAAAAGCAGGCAGAAGGTGGAAAGAGCAAACTTGCTGAGTCTTCCAAGCTTTCATCTTTCTCCTGTGCTGGATGCTTCCTGCCTTTGAACATTGAACTCCAAGTTCGTCAGCCTTTGCACTCTTGGACTTAAACACCAGTGGTTTGCCATGGGCTTTTTGGCTTTTGGCCACAGACTGAAGACTGCATTGTCAGCTTCCCTGCTTTTGAGGTTTTGAGACTTGGATTGGTTTCCTTGCTCCTCAGCTTGCAGATGGCCAATTGTGGGACTTCACCTTGTGATTGCGTGGGCCGATACCCCTTAGCAAACTCCTCTAATATATCCTATTAGATCTGTCCCTCTAGAGAACCCTGACTAACACCAATTTTGGTACTAGGAGTGATTCTAGAGGTTACAGAATTTTAAGGATGGAGTTCTTTAGTTGGTTTTGGGGTTTAGGGAGATGGCTGCTTAATTTGATGAGACCCCCCAAATGCTAAGAACTCTACTTCTAATAGTATAAAGAACACTGAGAGTCCTTGGAGTGAACTGTATAGTTACGTAAAATAAATACATTTGCTACTCCTGATTCACTGCTCTTGAGAAGCAAGGAATTAGTGACTCTGCATATAATACTTTTGACCATATGCGGAGAACCAAAGAATATAATGAAGTTGGTTGGTTGCTCCCAAGTTTGCTGGAAAAAGTTGTAACCACCCAATGGGTTCACCTTGCCAGCTGCCTAGACAGAACTGACTTATCCAGATAGAGGAATTGCAATAGAGAAAGAATAATTCACACAGAGCCGGCTGTGTGGGAGACAGGAGTTTTACTATTACTCAAATCAGTCTCCTGAGCATTCAGGGATCAGAGTGTTGAAGGATCATTTGGTGGGTGTGGGCTCAGAAAGTGGGGATTGTTGATTGGTTGGGGTCAAAGTGAGTTCTTTTTGCTTGCTTCTGTTCCTGGGTGGGATTGCAGAACTGGTTGAGCTGGATTATCATGCAGGGTCTGCAAAATATCTCAAGCACTGATCTTAAATAGTGATGTTAGTCCCAGGAGCAATTCTGGGGAGGTTCAGACTCTTGCAGCCAGAGGATGCATGGCCCCTAAACTATAATTTCTAATCTTGTGGCTAGTTTGTTAGTCCTACAAAGGCAGACTGGTCCCCAGGCAAGAAGGGGTTTTTTTTCAGGAAAGGGCTATTATCCATTTTGTTTCAGAGTTTAAACTAAATGAATTTTTTCCCCAGGCTAGTTCAGCCTACACTATGAAGTGAACAAAGACAGTTTAGAGCTTAGAAGGAAGATGGCCTCAGTTAGGTCTGATTTCTTTCACTGACATAATGACTTCAGTTATAATTTTTGAAAAGGTGGTTTCAAAGTGATAAAAGAAAATGATGAGCTCAGGGACTCTTAACTCCTGGCCTCAGAAGAACATACTGAGCCTCAAATCTTCTAAGATTGTCCTGAGTGAGAGTCTTATCTCCTGTATACAAAGGACTGAAATTGTGGAAAACCAGACACAAGCTCTTATCATACGAGTGACTGACGTTCAACAAAAGGTGCATGCTCAGCCTCACCAGGTGTCTACTATTAAAGTGAAGGCATTGATTGGAAAAAAAATGGGACCCTGCAACTTGGAATGGGGACATGTGGTAAAACACTAATGATGCTGGGGACAATGAGCTCCTAAATTCGGATAAGGTTTTTGTTTTTCTTTCTTTTTTTTTTTTTTTTTTTCCTGCCAAAGGAAACAGTCTTCCCACCCCCAGTGGTGGCAACATTCCCTCTCCCACCCACACTGCCATCAGCCTTTACACTTTTGTCTGAGGAGATTAACCATGTACTGCCTGAGGCAACAGGGATGACCTCGCCTGAGGCAGTTGCCAGTCCAGACGATACTGATCCTTCTCAAAACCCACACCCAACAACCCTGTTTTCATCTAGACCTGTAACAAGACCCGAGTCACGACAGGCCTCTAGAAGTGAGATTCAGAGTGTGATGCATGAGGAAGTGCGCTACACTCCAAAAGAACTTCTAGGGTTTTCTAATTTATATAAGTAGAAATCTGGAGAACAGGCACGGGAATGGATATTACAGGTGAGGGATAATGGTGGAAGGAGCATAAAGTTGGATAAGGCTGAATTTATTAATATCAGCCCACTAAGCAGGGATTCTACATTTAATGTTGCAGTTTGGGGAGTAAAAAAAGGTTTTGGCCAGGTGCTGTGGCTCACACCTGTAATCCCAGCACTTGGGAGGCTGAGGCGGGTAGATCACCTGAGGTCAGGAATTCAAGACCAGCCTGACCAACATGGAGAAACTCCATCTCTACTAAAAATACAAAATTTAGCCGGACGTGGTAGCACATGCCTGCAATTCCAGCTATTCAGGAGGCTGAGGCAGGAGAATCGCTTGAACCTGGGAGCTGGAGGTTGTGGTGAGCTGAGATGGTGCCATTGCACTCCAGTTGTGCAACAAGAGTAAAACTCCATCTCAAAAAAAACCCCAAAAACTAATAATTTATTTGCTTGGTTAGCTGAAGCATGGATCAAAAGATGGCCCACTGTGAGTGAACTGAAAATGCCTGATCTTCCCTGATTTAATGTAGAGGAAGTGATCCAAAGGCTTAAGCAGATTGGAATGCTAGAGTAGATTAGTCACTTTAGACCTACTCGTCTCAGCTGGGAGGGCCCCAGAAGACATACCCTTCACCAATACCTTGCAAAACATATTTGTGAGGGGAGCACCTGCATCTTTGAAAAGTCCTATAATTGCTCTTCTCTGTATGCCAGATCTTAGAGTGGGAACTGCAGTCACTAAATTGAAGAACTTAAAGGCAATGGGATTAATTGGATCCCAAGGTTGTGGGGAACAAGTGGCAGTAAGCAACCATCAAAGGCCAGGTGGATATAGTTACCCTAATGTACAGCAGAGGCAAAGCAGCAATCAGAATAGTTTGACTAATGTAGAGCTCTGTCATTGGCTAATCAATAACGGTATTCCTAGAAGTAAAATTGACAAGAAGACTACTGCATTCTTACTTAATTTGTGCAAGTAGAAAATTTCCCAGTTAAAGTGGACAAAAAAACTAATTTGAATTATAAATATAGAGAATCATGGCCACTTGGTTTCTAGACTTAGACCAGTTCACAGACCCAGAACCCCTTAAATCAAGGGGACACTGGATCCCATTGAGGAAGGACTCCACTACAGTACCAGCAATTTACACTGTTACCCTTTCTCCCATCCTTCCCCAAGGAGACCTCTTGCCTTTTACTAGGATAACTGTGCATTGGGGAAAAAGGAATGATGAGAACTTTTGGGGACTATTGGACACTGGCCTTGAGCTAATGTTGATTCCAGAGGTCCCAAAACATCATTGTGGTCCTCCAGTTAAAGCAGGGACTTCTGGAAGTCAGGTTATTAATGGAGTTTTGGCTCAGGACTTACAGTGGGTGCACTGGGTCTCCAGACTCATCCTACAGTCCTTTCCGCAGTACCAGAATGCATGATTGGCATAGTCATACTTAGCAGCTGTCAGAACCCCCACACCGGCTCCCTGACTGGCGGGGTAAGGGCTAGCATGGTGGGAAAGGCCAAAGAGAAGTCATAAGAATGGTTTCTACCTCGAAAAATAGTAAGTCAGAAATAATATTGCATCCCTGGTGGGATTGCAGAGATTAGTGCCACCATCAAGGACTTGAAAGATGCAGGTGTCATGATTCCCACCACATTCCTGTTCAACTCTCCTATTTGGCCTGTGCAGAAGACAGATGGATTTTGGAGAATGACAGTGAATTATTGTAAGCTTAACCAAGTTGTGATTCCAATTGCAGCTGCTGTATCAGATGTGATTTATTAACACATCCCCTGGTACCTGGTATGCAGCCATTGATTTGCCAAGTGCCTTTTTCTCCATTCATATTCATAAGGCCTGCCAGAAGCAATTTGCCTTTACCTGGCAAGGCCAGCAATATCCCTTCACTGTCCTACCTTAGGGGTATATCAACTCTCTGGCTTTGTGTCATAATCTTGTTCACAGAGATCTTGCTCAGTTTTCCCTTCCACAAGATATAACACTGGTTCATTACACTGATGACATTATGCTGATTGGATCCAGTGAGAAGTAGCAAAGACATTGGACTTATTGGTGAGATGTTTGCATGTCAGGGATTCAAGGAACTTCTACCTCAGTAATATTTTTAGGGGTCCAGTGGTGTGGTGACTATTGAAATATTCCTTCTAAGGTGAAGGATAAGTTGCTGCATTTGGCCCCTCCTACAACCAAGAAAGAGGCACAACACTTAGTGGGCTACTTGGAATTTGGAGGCAACAGAGCCCTTATGGCCCATTTATCGAGTGACTCAAAAGGCTGCCAGTTTTGAGTGGGGTCCAGAACAAGAGAAGGCTCTGCAACAGGTGCAGGCTGCTGTGCAAGCTGCTCTGCCACTTGGGCCATGTGACCCAGCAAATCCAATGGTGCCTGAGGTGTCAGTGGCAGATAAAGATGCTGGTTGAAGCCTTTGGCAGGCCCTCACAGGCGAATCACAGCAGAGGCCGCTAGGGTTTTGGAGTTAGGTACTGACATCTTCTTCAGATAACTACTCTCCTTTTGAAAGAAAGCTGTTGGCCTTTTACTGGACTTTGGAAGAAACAGAACATTTGACTATAGGTCATCAAGTCACTATGTGACTTGAACTGACTATCATGAACTGGGTGCTTTCTGGCCCATCTAGCCATAAATTGGTGTGTGCACAGCAGCATTCCATCATCAAATGGAAGTGATATATTCATGATTGTGCTCTAGCAGGTCCTAAAGGCACAAGCAAGTTACGAAAAGAAGTGGCTCAAATGCTTATGGTCTCCACTCCTGCCACCCTGCCTTATCTCCCCCAGCCTGCACCAATGGCCTTATGGGGAGTTCCCTCTGGTCAGTTGACAGAGGAAGAGAAGACTAGGGCCTGGTTTACAGATAGTTCTGCACAATATGCAGGCACCTTCCAAAAGTGGACAGCTATAGCACTAAAGCCACTTTCTAGGACATCTCTGAAGGACAATTGTGAAGGGAAATCCTCCCAGTGGACAGAACTTTGAGCAGCACAACTGGTTGTACACTTTGTTTGGAAGGTGAGAGGACCAGATGTGCAATGATATACTGATTTATGGGCTGTAGCCAATGGTTTGGCTATATGGTCAGGGACTTGGAAGAAGCATAACTGAAAGATTATTGACAAAGAAATTTGGGGAAGAGGTATGTGGATGGGCCTCTCTGAGTTGTCAAAAACTGTGAAGATATTTGTATCCTATGTGAATGCTTATGAACAGGTGACCTCAGCAGAGGAGGATTTTAATAATTAAGTGGATAGTATGACCTGTTCTGTGAATACCACTCAGCCTCATTCCCCAGCCACTCCTGTCATCGCCCCATGGCTACATGAACAAACTGGCTATGGTAGAGGAGATGGAAATTATGCATGGGCTCAGCACCATGGACTTCCACTCAAGAAGGTTGGCATGGCTACAGCCACTGCTGAGTGCCCAATTTGCCAGAGGCAGGGACCAACAGTGAGCCCTAGATATGGTACCATTCTTCAGAGTGATCAGCCAGCTATGTGGTGGCAGGTGATTATATTGGACTTCTTACATCATGGAATGGACAGCAGCTTGTCCTCACCGAAATTAGACACTGACTACAGATATGGGTTTGCTTATCCTGCATGCATTGCTTCTCCCAAGACTACCATCCGTGGACTCACAGAATGCCTTACCCATCGTCATGGTATTCCACACTGTATTGCCTCTGACCAAGGCATTCACTGTACAGCTAAAGAAGTGTGGCACTGGACTCATGCTCATGGAATTCATTGACTTTACCATGTTCTCCATCATCCTGAAGCAGCTGGATTAATAGAATGCTGGAATGGCCTTTTGAATTCACAATTAGAACACCAACTAGGTGACAATGCTTCGCAGGGCTGGGGCATAGTTCTCCAGAAGGCCGTGTATGCTCTGAATTACTGTCCAATATATAGTGCTGTTTCTCCCATAGCCAAGATTTGCGGGTCCAGGAATCAAGGGGTGGAAGAGGAAGTGGTACCACTCACCATCACCCCTAGTGATCCACTAACAAAATGTTTGCCTCCTGTTCTCAAACATTACATTTGACTGCCCTAGAAGTCTTCATTCCAGAGGGAGGAACACTGCCACCAGGAGAAAACAAGAATTCCATTACACTGGAGGTTAAGTTTGCCACCTAGACACTTTGCACTCCTTCTATCTTTAAGTCAACAGGCTGAGAAGGGAGTTACAGTGTTGGCTGGGGTGGTTGACCCAGAGTAACAGCCTAATACTACACAAAACTGTAATGAAATCAGCCTAATTCTATACAGTGGAGGTAAGGAAGAGTATGCATGGAATACAGGAGATCCATTAGGGCGTCTCTTAGTATTATCATGCCCCTGTGATTAAGGTCAATGGAAACTACAACAGTCCAATCCAGGCAGGACTCCAAATGGTCCAGACCCTTCAGGAATGAAGGTTGGGGTCACTCCATCAGGAAAAAAAAAAAAAAAAAAAAAACCCATGACCTGCTGAGGTGCTTGCTGAAGGCAAAGGGAATATGAAATGGGTAGTAGAAGGCAGTCATCAATACCAGGTACAACCATATGAGCAGTTGCAGAAACCAGGACTGTAATTGTCATTAGTATTTCTTCCTTATTTTATTAAGAACATGTTTGTGCATATATACATTTGTAATAAGAAAATATCCTCATTTTATTTCCTTTTTTCTATATCACGTGACATAATATTTACTGACTTCATATCAGCATTTAAGTGTTGTTAACTTTATGTGATGTCATTTAGATTAAGGATTAGTGTACTTTCGGTTGTACCAAGGATAGCTGTATCATCTTAGGTGTAATTGACCTCATTATTGTCTTTATTTGAAGATTATATATGATTTCAGGAGATGTGTATCAGTTCAAGTTAACAAGAGGTGGACTTGGATTGAAGAATGCAAAGGATTGATCCTGGGTGTGTCTGTGAGGGTGTTGCTAAAGGAGATTAACATTTGAGTCAGGGGACTGGGAAAGGCAGACCCACCCTCAATCTTGATGAGCACCATCTAATCAGCTGCCAGTGTAACTAGAATAAAAGCAGTCTTCCAGCCTTCATCTTTCTCCCATGCTGGATGCTTCCTGCCTTTGAACATCTGATTCCAAGTTTTTCACCTTTGGATTCTTAAACTTACACCAGTGGTTTGCCAGGGCCTCTTGGGCCTTTGACAACAGACTGAAGGCTGCACTGTCGGCTTCCCTACTTTTGAGGTTTTGGGACTTGAACTGGCTTCCTTATTCCTCAGCTTGCAGTCTCTCTATTGTGGGACTTCACCTAGTTGTTCTACAAGTCAACATTCCTTAAAAAAAACCCCTTTATATATACATCTATCCTAGAGAACCCTCTAGAGAACCCTGACTAATACAGGAAACCTAGAGGAAATCTGCAGGCTCTCTCAAATAGTCCAGGTGAGAAATGGTGGCAGTTTGAATTTGAGTGGTATCAATGCAGATACAAACGTATGTAAGGATACAGGGTGTATTTTCGACTATTAAAAATTTAGAATTAGTTTAAACAGGGAAGATTAAAAAAAAAAAACTTTAGTTGTGACTGGATGTGCAAGGAAAACATTTAAAAATCAAGTTATACAAAATTTCAATTTGACATTCGTGTTCAATTTTCAAGTTAAGAGGTCATGTGCTCAGTTTATATTATACAGATTTAAATCTCAAAGATGGATATCGGTAGGACAGATATTGGTAAAATTCCATAGCCAAACACTATAGGATGAGAAAAGGGTCTGGGATATTGCAAAGACAAATTTACAAATTTTCAATGATAAGAGAAGAATCTTTTAGGAAAAAGAGAGGGCTTAGTAATGTTAGGTGCTGTTTTATGTGAAGCTCTTCATTGCCAGGTTAAAATTATTTGCAAAAGTTTAAATCAATCCCAGATTGTAAAACAGAAACCTATCACTTCACTTCTTACCAAAGAACAAGAAAGTTGTTCCCAAGTGAGCATCACCAGCCAGGTAAGAGTAGGGGGAGATGAAGTGGTAGAAGATTCAGTCTACATTTTTCATAGTACATTTAATTCTCCAAGATATCTCCACTACCATCTCCTGCCTGACAGTAAAAGAAAGAATCAACAGTAGACTGAAGACAATTGGTCATCTCCAGCTCCAAAGCCATTTCATGCTTGTTTTCTTGTTCAACTCTTCTGCACTCAACTTTCTCATAGTTTCAAAGTGACACTTTTTAGACAGCACTGCGTTTATGAACCACTCTAACAACTGGAGCAATGAATGCTTATACTATAGGTTATGACAAGAACTACACCATTCCTGTTTCTTCTGGTTTGATACAGGTTGCTGCCTGCTTCACACATTGCCTGCCTTCCCTTACTCCAATCTCTCCAAACTGGAGCGCAATATTGGACACCCACAGTGCTATGATACAGGTCAACCAAATGAAGGAGGATAAGAGGTTACCACACAGTGAAACATATAATGCTTTCACTTATGTTTCCCACATGTGAAATATTTCCTTTAAAGACCTGACTTAATGCTCATGCTTGTATTATTTAAGTCATAACATTCTCTACTTTTTATTTTTTATTTTCTCAGTTTTTGAAACAAGCATAAGGATGTTATAATGTACCATATGCATATTATTACCCTCACTGTAGGTGTCTATTGATAGTGTGCATTATTCTATGATTCTAGAATGGAGCAGCAAATATTATGGTTCACATGTATTCTACTTGTAACTGAAGAAAATATTGTAAAAATGTTTTATACCATTCATCTGCAGATTAATGCTTCCTGTGTTTTAAAAGACATGGTACACAGCAGCAGATGGATGGTATAAAATTAATTAAAGGCAGTCATAGCCTGCTGGCAAGAAATGACCTTACCTTCAACTGAACTGTGGGACCAAAAGCATCTATTGTTTTAATTTTAAAGGAATTTGATGAAGAATATTATTTCTTGGTTCAATTCAGAAAACAGTTATTGAGTGCTCATTATATGTAAGGTTTGTTTTTTTGTTAGGCGTTATGGAGTCTCAAACATGAATTTTTAAGTATTATGTCTGTAAGAAGCTCACAATCCGGTTGTCCAAACAGGCATATGTTACAAGCTGGGATGCATGTCATATCAGGGTAAGTGCTATGATGAAGACAACAGAGTCGTGTTGAGAATTTGGTGGGAAGATTTCAGGCATGCTTTCAATAATGTGCTATACTTCAGCTGGGATTTGAAGAAAGAATTGTATTTCAAATACTAGAAAATAGAGAGAGTACTTGCAGTCAAGCAAGTAATCTGCGCACTACATCATTTTAGTGCTGAGTGCCTGACTGATCTTTGATTACTTACCAAACCTCTAGTATATCCTGATGTCATGAATAACAGCACCATTGAGGAATGTTCTCATCACAAAATTGACAAGCCTTTTTGATTCTCATGTTTGAATTGTTTCCCCACAAAATTTTCTGTCACTTTCTTGTTGTCTTTGTCTTTAAATGTTTCTCAAATTGTCCCTTCTTGTTTAATTTCACTGTCTGCCATTGCCTGGCTTCAGACAGTTCTAATTCCTTATCCATGTTACTTACGACGGCCTCTTCAACCATCTTCTGTAATCTGTCTGAGGCCACAAATTATCTTCTACGTTCATGCCACAATAAGCCCTGAATTGCAAATATAACTATGTCATAAGCCTGTCCCCAAATTCTTTAATTTGCCTTTATGACTCTATTTCAAACTCCACACTGCTAGGAAAGGTTCTTTGTGATTTGATCCCACTTCTTTACTTTGTGTCTTTCACTCACTAATTTTTCCCATTTAGAGTCCAGTGCTCTTCAGTCTTCCAGTCAGGCACTCTCAGTTTCTCTCTTTCTCTTATGAAACACACACATAAACACACACACTCTTGTATTAGTGATTCTTTACCAAGAACACCAGTCTTCTTGCCATTTTACTTAACCGACTCTTCTAACATTTTAAGACTTGCTTATTCTTCATGACAGTAATTTTCTGGCTGGTGCAAGCTATATTTGACCTCCAAAACTCATGTCTAAATTATATGTTCCTCCTACATGTCTCCATAGTACACTTTGTATGTCTCTGCCATAGCACATATCACAATGTATGATAAGTATCCATTTGTTTTTCACTTGGCTGCCATTTTTGTGCCATTATTTCAAGATTATTGTTTTTAAAAGTTGTTCAGGAATCATAATTAAAAGGAATTTAGTTCTAGAAGCAAATCCTGGAAATTTTCCCAGAAATTTGGAGGCCTGATATATAGTAGACATTCAATGAATATTACTAAATGGATAGAATTGAATATACTAGAATAAACAAAAGAACAAAAGAATGCACACAATGAAATAATGTCTTCCTGTGGATATATGCTCCCAATAGATGGTAGTTTCAATAAAAGATATATATATATGTATATGTGTGTGTGTGTGTGTTTATATACATAAAGTTTACTTTTCACATTTATTTTAGCTTTTAATTCAATAAGTAAGAAATGAAAGTTGTTTTTCCTTCTTTCATGTCTATTATTAGTTGAACCAGAGAGTTATCAATATGACCAAGTGTTGAAATCACTAACCCTGTTTACATCCAGAGATAGCATCATTGCAGCTTGGAGCCTGGAAGTATCAGCCATGCAATGGGAAAAATTTTGTGAATCAAGCTCCAACTTTATTAATTTTTTTCATTCACCATAATTGACTTCATACATAAATTCTCCTCTCTTTTTTCTTCTGAAATTATCTTGTGAACCATAAAAGCAAGAGAAAATATGAAAGTGTAAAGCCTTTTTATAAGTTATAAAGATTCTGAACTCATTTGTATACCCTTTTGGTAAACTCTTTGTTCATTATTCTCTTTAGTAGCACATCTGACACTGGATGTCTGACCTCTGCTACTCTAATAGTTGTTAATGGAAACTTCACCTCATGCAAAGATAAAATGGATTTTTGGCAGCTGTGAGAGATTATGAAGAGTAAAACCAATCTTAGTTGGAATAAGAAGAAAAGAAGTCATCTGTACCTTAAACTACTCAGCTGGTTTTCATTAAACGTCAAGCCTACATTTATTACAAAAAGGGTAGCCAAGAGACAGACATTGATAGGTCTTTGTACTTAGAATAAGAAGGCCAGTACTTGATAGATTCTACTTTTCATCTTGACTTGAGTTCAAATGACTCTTAAATCTGTTTGAATTAAATGGTATATATCTGGAGACAAACTCAGGAAGACCTCTACTTTTGCGCTTATCAGATTGGTTGGCCCTTATTTGTATCTTGAGTGTAGTGAAATCTTAGTTCTTCCAACTCATTAAAAGAAACAAGTGGTTCTATAAATCCCTAAAGTTATATAAATAAAACTCATTTAAATTGGTTTTATGATATGCTTTATATATTTATATTTAATATGGCTTTTTGTGATGTCCTGAGAATTTACAATATGTCCAAAGAAAGAAAGAGGCTATACACACAGTGCTGACGCGGAAGCAGCTTGGTGGGAGCCTAGTTTCCTCAAGTGGGAAACAATAGCATCAGAATTTCTAGAATCATTTATTAAGTTTTGTTTTGTATTGTTTAAACTACACATTTAAATGCTAGAGAGAGAAAAGTCTGGCTCTTCTGATATAAGCACTTTTAAAATTCATTAGTTTTAACTATAGATCTAAAATAAATAATATTTTAGAGAACTGGAGGAGGACAGAATGCCTGTACTCATATATGTAAATCATGGCAATTAAAATAATGACAGATAATAGCCCTAATAGATATCTATACTTTGATAACTATCATAATAACTATCATACTGCTAAAATTATGTATCCATATATACCCTTTGCTTCAGAAATTTTATATAAAAATTTATTATATAACTATGTCAGCAAGTGTGGTATGTTTAAGTTTAGAGCATAAAACAATAAAGGCAGATATATTCATTTGAATATTCGGGTTCAGAGAAAGAATGATAGTTTCAGACATGACATATTCAGAGACATTTTTGGTTTACTTTGAGAGAGCGCTAAGAGGAAATGAAGACACACAGCATTAAGAGAAGCCTATTTATGAAGACAGCCAATTAGTTCAACTTAATTCAATAAAATTTAAATGTACTTTGCTTCTGTCATCTTTTATTTTAGATTCATGGGGTACATGTGCAAGTTTGTTAAGTGGATAAATTGCATGTAACTTGAGCTTGGTGATTTCATTACCCAGGTAGTGAGTATAGTACCTGATAGGTAGTTTTTACACCCTCAGGTTCCTCCCAGCCTCCCCTCTAAAGTAGGTCACAGTGTCTTCCATATGCATTTTAAATATGTAAGACATTTGTGCCAGGCATTTAAATGTATGTTTGTGCCATGCAATGCATTGCATAAGTATTCATATGGATAATAGCATATTATTCCTATCTTAAAAGAGATCATAAGCTAATGAAAAGATAGAAATGTACAAATGATTTTGCTCCACTGAAAAGGAAGATGAGACTGGTCAAGCTTTTAGAATAAACAGTATATTTTTTCAAACTTATTGACAGATATTCACATGACCCAAATATAAAAGATATAAGGAGGTATGTAGTTAAAGGTCTTATCTTTGTTCCCCATAATTGGTAACAACTATTACTAGTTTTTTGAGAATGGTATTTACATATGAAAGTCAATGCAGATATATACCATTTTCCTCATTTTTATAAAAATTGTAGCATACTATACACACTTTCTGCATTTTGGTTGTTTCATTTTATAAAAGATGCTGAATATATTTTCATACGAAATGATAAAAAGCTTCTGTGTTTTGTTTGTTTGGTGTTCTTTTCTGGCTACAAATCATTCCACTATATGAATATTTCAGAGTGTATTTAATCATTACTGAGGTACATTAAAAAACAATGCTGCAATCCACAATCTTTTAAATACATGCTATTCTTACACTCTTGGTATATTTGTATGATGAATTTTTACATGAAATTGCTGAAACAAAGGATATATGTTTATATAACTTTGCTTATTTTGGGGAATATTCTTAATGTTGACAATAATGGACTAATTTGGCATTCTGTGAACCATTTTCAGGTATAAACTAACTCTTATTTTGAGCATGTTCTTCATAATTAAATAATTAGATATTTGTTGGTTAACATTATCTTAATTTTCTTTTGGAAGATTTCAGTTATGCATATGATGGAACATTTTTGCCTGCTTGTAATATCTATCTTTTCTCTCTAATTTGTTAACTTTGCACAAATTGTTTAATTGTATTTAGATTTTGATTGTGCTTTCTACATCCTTCTCTTTAATTTTTGCAGTATGTCTTTATCTTTGTGTTCCTTCTAATTTTATATTACCCTCTTGATTTTATTTATTTTATTTTAGTATTTAATTTGTTTTGTTTCATGGCAGAGTCTTTCAGTCTGTCACCCAGGTTGGAGGGCAGTGGTGCCACCTTTGGCTCACAACAACCTCCACATCCTGGGTTCAAGGTAGTAGCTGGGATTACAGGTATGAACCACCACACCTCCCTAATTTTTGTGTTTTTAGTAGAGACAGGGTTTCACCTTGTTGGCCAGGCTGATCTCAAACTTCTGACTTCTAGTGATCCACCAGTCTTAGCCTCCCAAAGTGCTGGGATTACGGGCATGAACCACTGAGCGCAGACTATTTCTGTGATTTCAAAACATCTTCTTAGTTTTTCTAGACTGTCTTTCATCACCTTTTTATATTTCTTTATGTCTTCCTTGTTTTTCTATTTTTGTTTTTGAGTTTTTTTTCCGTATAGAATTTTTACTTAATTATTTTAATGCATTAATTTTTTCAGTGTTTATCTGTTTATTGGTCACATTTTTTCTTAATATTAATTTTATAACAATTTTTGTAATCTTTTTTTTTTCAAATTGCATGTATTTCTAGCCATTGTACTTGTCTTCTTTTTAGATTTCCTATTAAATGGTCCTATTTTGGTAACTTTGGACCAACTATTTTAAGATTTTTGTATTGTGAGGTGTGGTCAGATTATTATAATATAATTGTTTTTCTTAGCTTAAAATAATTTTTTCTCTTAGCTGTCACAAAGCCAGGCTTATTCCTGCAAACATTTCTGTGTAAATATTTTATTATTTGTTTCCATACTTTTTATATGTTTTTCTTTCTTCTTTCTTTTTTTTTTTTTTTTTGTATCTCTGACCCTTTTTTTTCTCTCTAAAATCAAAACAAGGGGTTTTCAAGCATCACCTAAATGTCTGTTTTCGCCCGTTCGCATCTCAGAGTGTGACCCACAACTTCATAATTGTATTTGAAATTGGCAATGACTCCCATTAAACTCTTATTTTACTCTATTCATATTTCTTCAAGGATGGTGTTTGTGTAAACTTACTGAGTTTCATCAACCCTTAAGAATGTTATAGACATAGTTTCTTGTTTTGTTAAAATTGAAGTTTCAATTTCTGTCTTCTATCTTCTTCTATTTGAATTATATCTAGAAAGAGAAATGGAAAATGTCTTCATTTACACAGCTCTGTTTATAGTAGGTGTCTCAAGTTGGCACTTACTTAATAACCAATGCTTATACAGAAATAGAAAAATGACAGTCCAGTTTTTATGTTTTTTCTTTCCTTGCATTAAAAAAAAGATTTTTTTTTTCAGAAACAATAGTATAGAACTAATAAAACTGTCAGCATTTAAGAGCCAGAGACTTCTACGTTTTCTTTTTTGAGATGGAGTTTCACTCTTTTACCCAGGCTGGAGTGAAGTGGCACAATCTCAGCTCACTGCAACCTCTGCATCCCAGGTTCAAGCGATTCTCTTGCCTTAGCCTTCGATTAGCTGGGATTACAGGCACATGCTACCACGCCTGGCTAATTTTTGTATTTTTAGTGGAGATGGGGTTTTGCCATATCAACCAGGCTGCCATCCAACTCTTGACCTCAGGTAATCCACCCACTTTGGCCTCCCCAAGTGCTGGGATTATAGGTGTGAGCCACCACACCCGGTCATGGCATACGGTTTTAGATTGTATTATGACAAATCAGACTGAAAACATGAACCTAAATTACTAAACATGGGTGCTTCAGCATAAGTTAACAGTGAATTTGAAATTGTAATTTGATTAAGATATTAATGAGCTTATTTTTAAAATTATGTCTAACCATGTAAAATCAGATTAAATGGAGATCTGACAAATTGATTCGAACCTACTTTATGGCCACTTCATATTCCCCTTTGGATAACCACATCCTGCAATTGGCAATTAAATTTATTATGAGCTACCAAATGACCAAATAAATATCGTGCACTTGTTAATTCATTTATTTGCTCATTAGTCATTCAATAAATATTTATTCAACACACAATTATATATTGTATACCTGTTGCGTATTGCTTAAGATAATTGTGACCTTGTCCTTGAAGAGTTTAAAATCTATTGGAAAGAAAAATATTTAGAAAATAATGAAGTGTAAAGTTTTTAAAAAAGGAAAAGTAGTTTTATGAGTGTATAAAATTAAACCTTTCTTATGTTAAGCTGTGTTCTTGCATTTTGTAATACAAAGGATAAAATATTTTTGCTAATGTCCTATCCATTTGTCATACTGAAAAATTAACAATAAAATTAAGACCATAGAATATTCAAATATAAATTAACCCAAACAAGCTGTAAATTGTATCAACAGAATTTGAACCAAGATTTTATATGAGATATTTTATATTATTTTTATATTTTTGTGAATTATTCAATATTTTCTATTCTAAATATTTTTTAAGTTCAATAACATGAATCATTTTCCTACACACTATTTTAGAAAGCCATTTTATATGGAAGGGTAAAATTTATAGGCAAAATATTTAAACTCCTGCCAATTTAATATTATATTTAATAGGATCTTATTTAGTTTTATTTTATTCTGCAAAATCCATTTTTTCCAATAGACAAATACTCACCAAAATATTAGAAGAGTGTTATTTAAAGTTAGGTTTCTTTAGCTGTTGCAAAATTATTTGTAGATTAACCTAATTATATTAGTGTTATAATTTACAACAATAATAGTAATTACAATTTATTGGATATATACCTTGTGACAAACATTATGCTAAGCACTCAGCATGCATTTTTATTATTTAAATTCCCTCTGAAGTGGGAAATGCTATTTTATGCATTTTTAAAAGAAAAACCTGGGAATTATTAAGGATGCTTCTGTTGCCTCACATAACATATTTTAGAAACCAAGTTTAAACCCCTGGTTGTCTGACTCCAGACCCTACACTCTTATAATCAATCTCCTTAGCTGTCCACATGAATTAGACACATTGTGTACCCCATTAAAAAAATGAAACCTATTTACTGAATATTGTGAACAGAGGATAGGTTATCACTAATTATCAATCCTCAGTTATCCCACCTAGTTTTCCATATCAGAATATATTCTGATATATATACAGGAAGAGGCCTAAGTATCCTCTTCCTTTGGTGTGACAGATGACAATATTAATGACTTCTTTATTAATGTTTTTTTGTTTTGTTTTGTTTGTTGTTGTTGTTGTTGTTTTTTTTTTTGCCATGGCTTGGCTGTGTGGTGGTTAGATTTTTTTCTCCACAACGAGTTGCAAGTCTCAGTGTCCAATTTAAACAATATCTGAGTAGATCAAGTTCAACCTGAGTAGCTCAAGTTGAACCTGAGTAACTCAATTTCAAGTAAGATTATGATTTCTTTTTAGTCCATAGTTATTTCAAGCTAAAATCAGTTAGAATAGGTTCAAATTCTCTTTGAAGATTTGTCTTCCAATATTATAACCTTAGAAACCAGACATAATTTTTCATTAGTGTATTAATTACCAATATTTAATAAGAGAGTTATGAGCTTAAAACGTGAAATAAGTTCTTACTTTCCTAATGTGCAAAAAGTCATAACCATTGTTAATCTTTTTTGTAAGATCCAGGCCACTAATGTCTTATTTATTTTTCAGTTTGAAACAAAATATATTTAATATATAAATTATATTTAGAATGTTTAGTTTCTATATACCAAGGATAGTAAATCTTAGCAATGTTCTGTAGGACTTCTGCTATAATGTGTGACTACTTGTTTTGCTTTTTACTTACTTTACACCACTCCACACTCCAGCTCCAGAAAAAGTTGAAGAAATTACAACTATAACTGCAAATAATAACCCAAATATGTACGTACTTTATAAATTTGTGACCAGTATTTTCTTCAACAAATATTTACTCACCACCCACAAAATGCTAGACACTGTATTTCATAGTGGAGAAACAAAACAAAACAATAAAAACCTAACAGAGCCTTGTTTTCATGGAAATTGCATTCTGTCTGAAGACATCAACCAGCATACTAAAAATAAATTTTAAAATAAATGCTGATATACTCTGTAAAAGAGTAGTTACAATATGAAGAATTGAATATTGAAAAAAGGTCAGGGAAGGTTTTCTGAGCAAGTGTTGACTGAACTGAGATTTGAAGGAGTAGGATAGGTGACAAGGAAAATGGCTTTTAAGTACACAGGTCAACAGGTGAAAGAGCCCGCAGTGTGAGTGTTACGGGGTAAAGGGACTGGAGGACATTTTGGAAGGCACAGGCATCAGGATCCAAGGAAAGAGTACATAGTAACAATGTTGCTGAATGCAGAGATCAATATTCGGCAACATGGATGTTGGGCGCAAAATGTAGTTGGATTGTAAGAGATGAGTCAAATCTTCCAGGATACTTACTATAGACCACAATGTTGGATTTTATTCTTAGAGAAATGAGAAGCCATGGAAAGAGCTGAAACAATAAATGTTTTGGAAGGTGGGCCCGTGGTCATAATTTGATTGGTATTTTATAATTATCTCCTTTTCAGAAAAAGGAATTTGAATAGAACAAGAGTAGACACAGGTAGATGCCTTACAGCAGTCCTGGTGAAAGATAAGACATTTTGATGCAGAATAGCTGACTGAGAGAATGAGAGAAGTAGATAGATTGAAGATTTAGTGGCCACCTGACAGGACGTGGTGTTGTATTATTGGTGAAAGAAGAAGGGTTAGGGAATAAAACCTGACTTGTAATCCTAGCACTTTGGCAGGCCGAGGCAGGCGGTTCACGAGGTCAGGAAAGCGAGACCATCCTGACTAACATGGAGAAACCCTGTCGCTACTAAAAATGAAAAAAAAAAAAAAAAAAAAAAAAAAAAAAAAATTAGCCGGGCGTGGTGGCGGGTGCCTGCAGTCCCAACTAGTCCCAACTACTTGGGAGGCTGAGGCAGGAGAATGGAGTGAATCCAGGAGGCAGAGCTTGCAGTGAGCTGAGGCCACTGCCCTCCAGCCTGGGGGACAGCTCACCATCTCAAAAATAAATAAATAAATAATAAAGAATAAAATCTGAACTACTCTACTCAGAGGATATATTTTTTTTAATAGTTCAACAGGATAATACACAAGAATACTTGTCTTTCGCCGTCACTTGTGTAAGATCGGAAGAGAGCATGTTCAGTCCTGCTTTCCATGTTTGAACTTCGTTTTCTAAGGGACGATTAGAAAGCGGCTGTTTTTTTCAAAAGCTATCCTCACAATAGCAGGTGGTTGGTACAAAAAAGTAAAAAGTGTCTGAAAGAAAAGGAAAGAACTAGATAATTATAGTTCCTGAGACCCAAGGAACAAAAAGAGAGTGAGGGGTGGACGTTTATACTCTGCTCCCAAGAATGGTCATAGGAAAACTTTTGCTCCCCAAGATGGAGAGGTGCCTCAAAGTGGGAGACTATATCATGTAAAAAAATCTTTGAGAGCTTTCGGGGAGATACTGGCAGAGAGGGAATGTATAATATAGACAGCAAAATCTGCCTTCTAATCAACAATGTGTTTTGGAAAGTAAGCAATTCCAAGTCTACAATGAACTGGAGTCCTAAGGACTTTCCCCAAGATCCTTAGGTTTCTTTCTTTCTTTTTGGTTTTTTTTTTTTTTTTTTTTTTTTATACTTTAAGTTCTAGGGTACATGTGCACAATGTGCAGGTTTGTTACATATGTATACATGCACCATGTTGGTGCGCTGCACCCATTGACTCGTCATTTACGTTAGCTATATCTCCTAATGCTGTCCCTCCCGGCCCCCTCCCCCACAATAGGACCCGGTGTGTGATGAACCCCTTCCTGTGTCCAAGTGATCTCATTGTTCAGTTCCCACCTATGAGTGAGAACATGCGGTATTGGTTTTCTGTTCTTGCAATAGTTTGCTGAGAATGATGGTTTCCAGCTGCATCCATGTCCGTACAAAGGACATGAACTCATCCCTTTTTATGGCTGCATAGTATTCCATGGGGTATATGTGCCACATTTTCTTAATCCAGTCTCTCATTGATGGACATTTGGGTTAATTCCAAGTTTTGTTATTGTGAATAGTGCCACAATAAACATACATGTGCATGTGTCTTTATAGAAACATGACTTATAATCCTTTGGGTATATCCCCAGTAATGGGATGGCTGGGTCAAATGGTATTTCTAGTTCTAGATCCTTGAGGAATCACCACACTGTCTTCCACAATGGTTAAACTAGTTTACAATCCCATCAACGGTGTAAAAGTGTTCCAATTTCTCCACATCCTCTCCAGTACCTGCTGTTTGCTGACTTTTTAATGATTGCTATTCTGATTGGTGTGAGATGGTATCTCATTGTGGTTTTGATTTGCATTTCTCTGATGGCAAGTGATGATGAGCATTTTTTCATGTGTCTGTTGACTGTATGAATGTCTTCTTTTGAGAAGTGTCTGTTCATATCCTTTGCCCACTTTTTGATGGGGTTGTTTGTTTTTTTCTTGTAAATTAGATTGAGTTCTTTATAGGTTCTGGATATTAGCCCTTTGACAGATGAGTAGATTGCAAAAATTTTCCCCCCTTCTGTAGATTGCCTGTTCACTCTAATGGTAGTTTCTTTTGCTGTGCAGAAGCTCTTTAGTTTAATTAGATCCCATTTCTCAATTTTGGCTTTTGTTGCCATTGCTTTTAGTGTTTTATACGTGAAATCCTTGCCCATGCCTATGTCCTGAATGGTATTACCTAAGTATTTTTTTTTTTGAGACAGAGTCTCACTCTGTCACCCAGGCTGGAGTGCAGTGGTGCAATCTCAGCTCACTGCAAGTTCCGCCTCCCAGGTTCACGCCATTCTCCTGCCTCAGCCTCCCCAGTAGCTGGGACTACAGGCACCCACCACCACATCTGGCTAATTTTTTGTATTTTTGGTAGAGACAGGGTTTCACCGTGTTAGCTAGGATGGTCTCGATCTCCTGATCTCGTGATCCGTCCTCCTTGGCCTCCCAAAGTGCTGGGATTACAGGTGTGAGCCACTATGCCGGCCAACCTAGGTTTTCTTCTAGAGTTTTTATGGTTTTAGGTCTAATATTTAAATCTCTAATCCATCTTGAATTAATTTTCGTATAAGGAGTAAGAGAAGGATCCAGTTTCAGTTTTCTACTTATGGCTAGCCAATTTTCCCAGCACCATTTATTAAATAGGGAATCCTTTCCTCATTTCTTGTTTTTGTCAGGTTTGTCAAAGATCAGATGGCTATCCATGTGTGGTATTATTTCTGAGGGCTCTGTTCTGTTCCATTGATCTGTATCTCTGTTTTGGTACCAGTACCATGCTGTTTTGGTTACTGTAGCGGTGTAGTATAGTTTGAAGTCAGGTAGTGTGATGCCTCCAGCTTTGTTCTTTTGACTTAGGATTGTCTTGGCAATGCGGGGTCTTTTTTGGTTCCATATGAACTTTAAAGCAGTGTATCCAACTTACAAGGGAAGTAAAGGACCTCTTCAAGGAGAACTACAAATCACTGCTCAGTGAAATAAAAGAGGACACAAACAAATGGAAGAACATTCCATACTCATGAATAGGAAGAATCAATATTGTGAAAATGGCCATACTGCCCAAGGTAATTTATAGATTCAATGACATCCCCATTAAGCTACCAATGACTTTCTTCACAGAATAGGTTTCTTTTTTTGAAGGAGAGGAAAAGGGGCTGTCTTCCCCACAATGACTCAGCATTGATTTCCTACAATCTTGGTATGTGTAGGCTCCACCAGATTTAATGTGATATAGAGAAACAATTCCTGCAACTCAAATGTCATACAACAAATATTTATTAGCCACCATGGAGTGATGTATAACTTCTCTGCTTCTACTTAGTAACAGATTATTTTGTAATTGGTCTTTTAATAGGTCAGTTATTCTATTAACACATTGCATATATATCCCCCAATCCTTTACACTATGAGCAGGGGTCTGAAGAAACTGACATATGACAAAATGCGTAGCTTCAATTGGCATTTTTCTGATAAGTCAAAATAACAAACAAAAAAGTCTCTTTGAACAGAATGTAAATCTCAGCTTTTCGAAAGACAAAGCATTGAACATCAGAAAGAGTTGCTATTAATATGTAATGAATTCCTGGAACAAGATACACTGTAAAGCATATTGGAGAAAAATTCATTAGAAACAGTGTTAGGTTAATGGGTACAAAAATATAGTTAGAATGAATAAGATCTAGTATTTGATAGCACAATAGGGTAACTACAGTCAACAGTAATTCATTGTACATTTAAAAATAATTAAAAGAATGTAACTGGATTGTTTGCAACACAAAGAAGGGATAAATATTGGAGGTGATGGATACCTCATTTACCCTGATGTGATTATTATACATTGTATGCCTGTATCAAAATATCTCATGTACCCTATAAATACATATACCTCCTATGTACCCACAAGAATATAAAATAAAATAAAAGTATACAAAAAATAAAACTAACAGCAAAAAATATGCTTAGGGAAACACTGTCATTTAAATTAAGGTTTGAGCAAATGCAGATTAATAGCCTGTGAAATCACTCTCGGTAAAATGAAACGTCCATCCATGGGGTTTATCTGATATCAGTAATTTAAAGAAACTTGGCTTGAGGCCCTCACTTAACAGATTCAACTATTCCAACACTCTTCCCCTCAATATCTGTAACCTCTACCTTATTTTTCTATGTCTCTCCCCTGTAGCTATGTGTGTTATTTAGAGATCAACTGCATTCCCAACTGGAAGCCAAATTTCAGCTCTTCCTTAAGTCTACTTTCACCACATATGTCATGTATTTATAATTTCTATGAAAACTAGCAGAGGAAGTCTCACTTAGAACTCATGCCTGTCAATCATTTTCAATTATTACACTTGAATTTCAAAATCCCACCTTGTGACTTTTCCCAGTAAGATCAGCCAGGTAAGTGGAGTACGTTCTCTCCTGACTGTCATCATTAACAAAGGAAATGGAATTTGTTGGGCTGGATTAATTTTTCATCTCCCACTGGTATTCCAATAAATAAAAATATCTTCATCTTGTATCAGTAATAACTGTATTGATGCAAGCAAGTAGTAGGGTCAATACACAAGTGTGGGACAGCCAGCAGTTAGGCAATTAAGACATAAAGAAACAATACAAGAAAAGAGAAGTTAAGGTCAATTCAGAAGAGACTTTCAGCTCTACTAGGCCATTAGTTTCAGTACCTAGTAGAGAAGAAGAACTAGAATTTCATATATCAAAATATGCTATATAATGGTTAAAGTTTATTGCCTCAATTACAGCTATTTCCTTAGCCTTTTAAATTTCTGTATGTTCTATATACTTCATAATATTACATAACAATATTTAATGAAATAGAAGACACACAAATTATTTTAATTTAAAAGAGCATTTTCTTGCTTATAAAAGTAAGCATTTTTTTTGCAGAAGTTATTTGAAAGAAAAATAAATCACATAGAATCTTAATAAAAATGAAAAATATGGTTTTAAATTTCATATTATTTTATTATCTATTGCCTTCCATAAGCATTTTTCTTCTTCTACATGTTAATTTGATAAAATATAATTTTCTAAAATTAAATTGTTATACTCTTGGGATACATGATTCTTGTTTGCAGTATTGAGTTAATACTCTTTTAGGTTTTAAGTAAAAAATTTAACATATTTCAATTTTCATTAATAAGTAAACAAAAACTTTATCTTTCTTATACTACTGCTTCAAAGTTTCATCTCAGAGTATAGTAACAGTAAAAGAATAAGATTAAAACTGTGTTATAGAACTTTCTAGTAGCAAAATAATTATTTGGGTTTTAATCATTTGAAAGAACTTCCTTAGCATACTGTTTAGAAAGAAAAATTTTTAATAAAATAATTTTATATCACTTGTTCTTTTTAAAATTTGTTTAAATTAATACATCCATTTATTCAAGAAATGTATGAGTGCAGTTCGGTAAGTCTTAATTTGTAAATAGAAAAGCTTCCACCTGGTATTTTTCCATTTATTATCACATTGCCTCTTTAATTTATTTACCTTAAAATTTCTTACACTAAATTGTCTCTTGAAAATAGTACATCCTGTTATGGTGCAACAAATCTCTTAAACATAACACACATGATTTTTAGCAGTGTTCCAAGTCACTCTGTGCCATATTCTTGTGCTTCTTCCCACGGTAAGAGGTGAGTAAGTAAGGATAAATTATCTTCTATTTATCAGCACCATACTTTTCTATTCATCCTTACCCCATCTTTTCTTTAATTCTTAAAATAATTTAATGACATTAGATAGCATCATTGCTAACTATTCGGGATGTGAAACAACGTGTGTGTGTGTGTGTGTGTATGTGTGTATTGGAGGAGATACTCCCTAACTCAGAGGTACATAGTTTTTTTTTGTTGTTGTTTAATTTTGGAAAGATACAGGGAGTTAAATAAAGTGTGAATGTCGTCATATAAGTATAAAATTTCATGAAATAAAATTTGATTTTTGCTGTTAAGTCTTGCCACAAAATTTTCAAAGTGGTTATAAAAGTAAGTCCAATTGGGTAAAAACAATAAAGCCTACTATACTGGGGAAAAAGGACTAGAGTTCTGTCTTAGGTGATGGTAAGTGTCTTACTTTTACTCCTACACCACTCTCTTCTCAAATTCTTTTTTCTGAAATTTCTTTCCCTCTACATTCAGAGTAACTTACATAAATAATGGGCATACTAAGTATACTATCGAGAATATCCTTATTTTCTTCTATGGTAGTTCAAAATTTCTGAAAAATTAATAGTGGAGATTGCTTTCTTTGAATTTAAAATTAACCACCTGCAAACTCCTTGAGTTTCTTCACTTAGCTTTTGTAATCACTTTAATTTTAAATGTCAGGGTGTTAATTAATATCAAAACATATCATTTATTATCAACCTCCCACTTATAAGCCTAAATATAAATATAAGTTTGAAAATGACATTTTGATTGTGAGAAATTCCTTCAAGAATAAAAACTAAAAGTTCTAAACATTATTATTTGTTCCTTGAAATATGAATCCCTGATTTTTCCCTAAACTATTTTTCCTTGGATTGAAGTATTTGGCATCATGAAATAAGTTTTAAAAATTAATAGGTTCTTCCAGATTTCATCTTAAACAGAGACAAGTTACTGAAAGAGGAGGCACGTAGGTTCTGGTGGTTAGGCAGATAGAGAGTGAGGGTCTTGAAAGAGGGCAATGCCTGTGGGACTGCATCTGTACCACCCCAGTAGCTAGCAGGAGAAAATGTGGTTAAGAACTTCCTCTTATCCCAGGATTTTTGCTCAGAAGGGATTTTCCAGTCACTCATACAGGCACAGACAAATATTGGGGGCATCCCCAAATGACCCTGAACTCATTATAATGCCATTAGCATTGCAGTTTTAGTCCCACATGGGTTTTGCTTTAGGCAGTCATGGTTAATAACCAACATGGAGTCACTGTGGCCAACCCCAGGCATATGCAGATGCAACACCCACAGGGGGAACTTTACCCCATCCATTAAGGCAGAACCACAGAAGACTTCCTTTTTTCTGCATATAAAAGACCCAGAACTCAGTCCCATTTCTGGCTACCCTCTTTGGAACCCCTCACACTGATGGGTGCTTTTCTGTTGCTTAATAAATTCTGCTCTGCCTTATTCACTCTCCAGTGTCCACATGCCTTATTCCTCTTGGTTGTAAGACAAGAACTCAGACCTTGCTAAACTAAAGGAGCAAGGAAACTGTAACATTATTATCTTCTTATATCTCTGGTAATATTTAAAATTCACGTAAAACATAAAAATAAATCAATAAGAACTTTTCTCCATACTAAAATTAATTTGCCTCAGAAGCAAAATAGGACTGTGTCATAATTACTTGGGATTGAGGGATCAATATTCTTATTTGTCAGGACATAAAACTTTTGCCTTTTTATATGGCTGTTATTCATACTTTTTAAAATTTTTTTAACTTCGTGTTGTGAACTTTTGGTAAAACTTAATTCTGTAAACTTATAAAACTGTAATATGCCACCGTGTTTGTAGTCTTTTAAACATTTCTTAAAAGTTATTTTAAGGAATTTTGTGGCCAGGGTCAGTCATTCATGCCTGTAATCCTAGCACTTTGGGAGGCTGGGGTGTGTGATCACTTGAGGTCAGGAGTTTGAGACCAGCCTGTCCAACATGGTGAAACCCCCATCTCTACAAAAGATGCAAAAATTAGCCAGGTGTGGTGGTGCACACCTGTAGTTCCCAGTTACTTGGGAGACTGAGGCAGGAGGATTGCTTGAGCCTGGAAGGCAGAAGTTGCAGTGAGCTGAAAGTGGATCACTGCACTCCAGCCTGGGCAAAAGAGGAAAGAGTGAAACTCTGTCTCAAAAAAAAAAAAAAAAAAAAAAAAAAAAAAAAAAAAAAAAAAAAAATTGCATTACATTACATTTAGACAAGTGTAGAATTTAATAGGATTATCTTTTCTATGTTACATTAACACTTATGTTGAGTTCACCTCTCAGGGATATTTCTTAGATTTTGTTTTGTTTTGTTTTATTTGGATAGGGTAAAGAAAATAAACAGGACAAATAACTGAACTCTATGTGTCTGATTGCAGATCCTGAGATCACATATGAGGATAAACATTTCAAATGCATTACTGTTCTTATGCCTTTCCTCTCAAATGTTTTCTTACAGAAAGATGCAATTCATTTCATGCATATATACTACAATGATATCATAAGATAGCAGCTTGTTGTGAGAAAATTGGTATAATTTGATGTAAACATTTGTAAAGGCATTTTAGTTATGAAAATTACACTGACCCTGCTTACTTTAGATCAATTCTTGGATGCTAGGAACATGTGACTGTAGTTTTCCAGAAAAATGCAAAGAACATGTTTTGCCATCAGGTGTTCTTGAGCAGGCAAGGCGTTATTAATGGAGTGGAAGGATACATTTCAACATGTACCTTAATGCTGAGTCATCTATGTTAGGAAGAATGAACATGATATACTTAAACAATGAAAAAAAATTCATAAATGCAGTTTGTAAAATCTCTTTTTACTGCCATAACACCATGCCTAAAACAGTGTCTGGTGTAATATAATTTTTAAGATATTTGCTGAATATTAAATTACCTAATGGATAAATCAAGGAAGGCATGACAAATTGGGATCTACTATATTGATTTGATGTTAAGATGGCATAGGTTCCAAGATGCACCTTTATTTTATGAAGAAAAAATTAAATTTAAAAACTGTGTCTTTTAAATTAAGACATCATGTTCTCATCATTCAGAACTTTTATGTTGTATACGTACAAAAAGTTCTTTTAGATTTACTTCAACATATGTTTTCAACTATCATTCGTGTTTACTTACAAAGGAAAATATAGACACAATGTCCTGAAAGTATAAAAGACACTTCTTCACACTCAGAAGTGTCTATTGTGAATGACTTGCTCTGAATCACTGATGTCTCTGTTTATCCACACATTTTCATCCTCGAGACAAGTAGTTCTCTAAAGAGTGCTCCAGGATTTGGTTGTTTCCTTCCAGATCTCTGACAACCATTCTGCAGTTTAAAAATAATTTGATCCTGCAACTGATTCCAACTTGTAGGTGTCAACTGAAAGTTTTCAAGCAAAAACTTGAATTTGTGTGTGTGTGTTTTTTCTAATCAAGTGTTTCTTAATTTTTTTTTTTAATTTAATTTTTATGGACTTAGGGGCACAAGTGCAGTTGCGTTACCTTGATATATTGCATACTGGTGACACCTGGAATTTTAGTTTACTGACCATCTGAACACTATATATTGTACCCAATAAGTAGTATTTTATTCCTCACTCCTCCTCCAGCCCTCTTGCAATTTGGAGTCTCTAAAATCTATTATTCCATTCTGTTGTCTATGTATACCCGTTGTTTAGCTCCCACTCATCAGTGAGAACATGCAGTTTTTTACTTTCTGTTTCTGAGTAATTTAACTGAGAATAATGGTCTCCTGTTTCATGCATATAAGCAATTTATATACAAACAAATGTTACATATATAAATGTTTTAGATATATATATATATATATATATACTATTTTAATCCAATCATACATTTATAGGCACTTACATTGATTTCATAACTTTGTTACTGAGAACAGTGCCAAGATAAACATACAAATGTCAGGGTCTTTTGGATAAAATGATTTCTTTTCTGTTGGGCAGATACCCAGCAGAGGGATTGCTAGATTGAAGGGTAGTTTTATTTTTAGTTCTTTGATAAATCTCCGTACTGTTTTCCAAAAGTGTGATTATACTAATTTGCATTCTTAGCAACAGCATATAAGCATTCCCTGTTCTCTGCATCCTCACCAACTGTTGTTTTTTGACTTCTTAATAGGCATAATCAATGATGCGAGATGGTTTCTCATTGTGGTTTCAATTTACATTTCTCAGATGATGAATGATGATGAGCATTTTTTTCATATATTTGTTGGCTACTTGTATATATTCTTTTGAAAAATGTGTGTTCATGTCCTTTGCCCACTTTTTGAAGGGATTAGTTGTTATTTTCTGGATGAACTGTTTGAGTTCCTTATAGATTCTGGATATTACCCCCTAATCAGAGGCATTGTTTGCAAATATTTTCTCACATTATGTAGATTGTCTATTTACTTTGTTATTATTACCTTTTCTGTTCAGAAGCTTTTTAGTTTAAGTCTCACTTGTCTATTTTTGGTTTTGTTGTGTTCCCTTTTGAGGACTTAGTCATAAATTCTTTACATAAGCCAATGTCCAGAAGAGTTTCTCCTAGGTTTTTGTTCAGGGTTATTAAAGTTTCAAATCTTACATTTAAGTCTTTAATCTATCGTGAGTTGATTTTTGTATATTGTGAGAAATAGGAATCCACTTTCAATCTTCTGCATATAGCCAGCCAATTTTTCCAGCACTATTTATGTTTCAGTGTACATTTTTGTTGACTTCGTCAAAAATCAGTTGGCTGTAGGTATATGGCTTTATTTCTGGGCTCTATTCTTTTCCTTTGACTTACGTGTCTATTTTTATGCCAGTGCCATGTGGTTCTGGTTACTATATGCTCATAGTGCAATTTGAAATCAGATAATGTGATATCTCAACCTTTATTCCTTTTGCTTATTATTGTTTTGACTATTCAGGTTCTTTTTAGGTTCCATTTGAATTTTATGATTTTTTTTTCCTAAATCTGTAAAGAATGGTATTGGTAATTTGATAGGAAGTACATTGAATCTGTAGATTGCTTTAGACAGTACGGTCATTTTAATAATATTGATTCTTCCAGTCCATGTTTTTTCATTTGTTTGTGCCATCTATGATTTCTTTCATCATTGTTTTGTAGCTCTCTGTGTAGAGGTCTTTCAATTCTGTGGTTAAATGTATTCCTTTTTTTAATCTGGAGCTATTGTAAATGAGACTGAGTTCTTGAATTAGTTCTCAGCTTGATTATTATTAGTATATAAAAATGTTACTTATTTTTCTACATTGATTTTGTATCCTGAAAGTTTACCATCATATCTAAGAGTCTTTTGGGTAAGTTAGGCTATTCTAGGTATAAGATCATATTATCAGTGAACAGAGATAATTTGACTTCCTCTTTTCTAATTTGGATGCCTCTTATCTTTCACTTGACTGATTAGCAGGGCTAGGACTTCTAGTACTATGTGGAGTAGGAGTGATGAAAATCAGCATCCTTGTCTTGTTTCAAATCTTAGGAGGAATGCTTTCAACTTTTCTCTGTTCAGCATGATGTTGGCTGAGTTTTTCATATATGGCTTTTATTATTTTGACATGTTTCTTCTATGCCTACTTTGCTGAGGGCTTTTAACATAAAGGGATGTTTAATTTTATGAAAGACTTTTCTGTGTCTATTGCAATTATCACATGGTTTTGTTTTTAGGTCTGTTTATGTGATGAATTACATTTATTCATTTGCATATGCTGAGCCAACATTGCATCCCTGAAATAAAGCCAATTTGATTGTTGTGTATTATCTTTTTGATAGCCTGCTATATTTGGTTTGCTAGTATCTTATTGAGGATTTTTGAATTGACATTTATTAGGAATGTTGGCTCGTAGTTTTCTTTCTTAGTTGTGCCCTTCCCTGACTTTGGTATCAGGGTAATACTGGCTTTACAGAATGAGTTAGGGAGAACTTCCTCCTCCTCGATTTTTTAAAAGAGTTTCAGTATGATTGGTTTCAATGTTTCCATGTACATCTGATAGAATTTGGCTGTGAAGCCATCAGGTCCTGGGCTCTTTTCTATTGGGAGACTTTTTATTACTGATTGAATTTCACTACTTGTTAAGGGTCTGTTCAGGATTTCTATTTCTTCGTGGTTCAATCATGGGAGGGTGTGTATTTCCAGGATTTTATTATTTTCTCTAGGTTTTCTAGTTTGTGCACATAGAGGTTCTCACTGTAGTCTGATAATCTTTTAAATTTCTGTTGTATAAGTTATATATGTTATCTTTATTATTCCTGATTGTGCATATTTGAGTTTTTTCTCTATTTTTTTGGTTAATCTAGTTAGCAGTCTATTCATTTTGTTTATTTTTCCAATAACTGACTTTCATTTTATTGATCCTTTGTATTATTTGATTCTCAATTTCATTTAGTTCTTCTCTGATCTTTGCTATTTATTTTTTTCTGCTAGCTTTGGGTGTGGTTTGGTCTTGTTTTTCTAGTTTCTTTAGGTGTAAGTCAGGTTGTTAGTTTGCGATCTTTCCGTCTTTTACATGTAGGAATTTGACACTATAGTCTCCCTCTTACCATGACTTCTGCTGTATCTCAGAGGTCTAAACATAGTTTGTTTTATCTGGTAATGCCTACATGGAAATGTCCAAGTTATTCTGTAAGGCTATTTTTAACTGATAAAGTTCATAAATCTCAAGGTAATGCCAACTACTGATGATTCTGCCTAGTTAAAGCAATTTTCAGATTCAGTCCAATTTTTGATAAAGTATTAAACTGTACGTGTCTGAGATTCAGTGATAAATAGAAGTAATCTTTTAGCAATAGCAGCTTCATGTAGGAAGCAGTTGTAATCATGGTAACCAGTAGCCAGATATACAACCCATTGTTTGTAGCAGCAGTAGAAGAGAACCGCCCTTTATTAGCAGTTTTGAGACACTTCAGGGACCTATATGGAAAAAAAGAGTCTTCTGCAATGAACTGGGAGTCTGTGATTTGGTTGATGGATATAAATCAAAGATTTTTATGCTTATTTCAAATTACAACTACACTCTTGAGTCATTTGGGGTGGGGTGCTTTGGAGGAACATTCTAACATTTTATTAAAGCTCAGCTGAATTTTATTACAGTTTCACAGTTGTATATCATAGGAAGTGTGGCATTTCAGTTGTGCTAAATTATACAACTTCTCAGAATAATGTGCAATAAGATTTTCTACTACACTTAAATCCTTTGTCTCTTACTTTTTACTTTATTGTGCCAGACAAAGCCCTGGATGTGTATTTTCAAATCATGTTATTTCACTATTTCACCTAGCCTTTTAAAAAAATGTATTTGGGGAATTTGTTTTGTGGAATCTTAAAACAATACAGCTCTTACTAGATAACACAGTACATTGTTTAAAAAAAGTATGAAAAGGTAGAAATATTCCTGTAAAGAAACATTTTATCATGCAATTATTTTCAAGGCAGGTGATAGGTGCCTAGTGAGTGCTGAGTAGGAGGCAGAAAATAAAAGTGGCTTAAGGTAGTTTATAAAATACCTCCTTCCCATCACAAATGATTAAGAATCAGTTTGTCTAGAGGGCAAGCTTTCGTATTTTTTAAGTCTAATTAAGAGGATCTGATTTATATTCTACCTCTTTTCCTGTGGTAAGATCTAAGTTACTTTTTTTCTTTTCTTCTCTCTTTTTGCTTTGTTTCGTCTAATAGTGGCACAAGATCTTCTTAACCAATTGCCAGAGCCTACACATGAAACTAAGTCAGTAACTTTCTAAATTGGGTACACTGGAATCATTCAGGGTGTTTTGGTCAAGTGATATCAACCCAAATTAAGTGAGTTTAAGCATAAGAAGATAATTTGTTGTGAGACTACTGAGGGTTTCCCAGGCAGGGAAAAAAACTACCGGCTCTGGGATTTATAAGACAGAAAATGTGTTGCCAGAATCTTTCTTTGTCTCTCTATTTCTTTCTTTCTTTACTTCCCCACTTCTCCTCCTTCTCTTATTCCTCCTTTTTCTTCTCTCCCTCTTCTTTCTTCAATCTCTTCTTTCTGTCTCCTCATTTCTGATGGTTTAGATTAATTCTTCCCTTATGTACTCAGGTTCTTTGCACATAGTGGAGGATATCACTGAAGGGGTAGCTTTGTATTCACATCCTAGCTCTGCAACTTAAAAAGCAAGAATATTTTCTCTACTGCAGTGTATAAGAACAATTCTGGAAAACAACAGTAACCAGTCAAGATTATTTTACATAGCCTTCCTATGTAAAATTCTGTGGCCAGGGATACTATTTGGCCAGAACTGAGTCACACATCCTCCTCTGTATTCAGGGGTGTATTATCTGACACTGGGGAGATGAATAAAAAAAGTATGCTAAGCAGTCCAAAACAGTAGACATCCCAGGACTTTAGGAAGGCATTTAAAAGATTTGTTAACAATAAAGGTGTCCACAACCAACAATATACAATATATATCCATTTTGCTAGAGTTAACATAATTATATAGCACTTATATATCTAAACTATAGTGAGATTCTGATAGCATGCTTCAGCTTCTTCCCCCTCTCTTTCTGACCTTAACTGTATCCTTTCACTTCTTTTCCTGTTATTTATTAACTGCTTTTCAGTTTTAATTATTATGGGTACATAATAGTTGTATATATTTATGGGGTACAAATGATGTTTTGATACAGGCATCCAAAGTGTGATGATCAAATCAGGGTCTTGGGGTATCCATCACCTCAAGCATTTATCATTTCTTGTGTTAGAAACATCCCAATTCCACTCTTTTAGTTATTTTAAAGTATACAATGAATTATTGTTAACTGGAGTCAGCCTATCATGCTACCAAACACTAACTTTATTCATTCTATATACCTGTATGTTTGTACCTACTAACCATTCCCACTTTATCTCCTGTCTTCCTGCTACCCTTTCAACCTTTGTTAATCATCATTCTAGTCTCTATCTCCACGAGTTTATTACTACTTTTTATTATTATCCTTTTAGCTCCCATGTGTGAATGAGAACATGTGGTATTTGTCTTTCTGTGTCTGGCTTACATGAAGGTACAGATATTTTCTCAAGATACTAACTTCCTCTTTTTTGGATATATATCAGCTTTTTTAGGATCCCATACTAGTGTCCATAGTAGCTCTACTAATTTGCCAAGCACAAGGTTATACAAAGGTTTTCTCAAAAATCAAATTAAAATGGATTAAAGACTTGAATCTAAGACTTCAAACTATAAAACCTCTAAAAGAAAACATTGGGGAAGCACTTCAGGACATTGGTCTGGGCGAAGATTTATTGTGGACACCTTTATGCTTAATAAAAGCATGGACAACCAAAGCAAAAATGAACAAATGGAAAGACATCAAGGTAAAATGCTTCTCACAGCAAAATAAATAATTAACAAAGTGAAGAGACAACCCACAGAATGAAAGAATTTACAAACTATCCATTTGAAAAAAGATTAATAAACAGAATATATAAGCAGTTCAGGTACCTCAATAGGAAAACATTAAATAATCCAATCTAAAAAATAGGCAAAAGATCTGAAGAGACATTTCTCAGAAGAAGACATATAAATGGCTGACAGGTATATGAAAAAATGCTCAGAGAATACAAATCAAAACTGCAATGAAATATCATGCCAGCCGGGCGCCTGTAATCCCAGCACTTTGGGAGGCTGAGACGGGTGGATCACGAGGTCAGGAGATCGAGACCATCCTGGCTAACATGGTGAAACCCCATCTCTACTAAAAAATACAAAAAACTAGCCGGGCGAGGTGGCGGGTGCCTGTAGTCCCAGCTACTCGGGAGGCTGAGGCAGGAGAATGGCGTAAACCCGGGAGGCAGAGCTTGCAGTGAGCTGAGATCGGGCCACTGCACTCCAGCCTGGGCCACAGAGCGAGACTCTGTCTCAAAAAAAAAAAAAAAAAAAAAAAAAAAAAGAAATATCATGCCATTCCAGTTAAATGGCTTTTATCCAAAAGACAAGCAATTATGAACGCTGGCAAGGATGTTGATTCATTAGCTTCTTTTCACAGCGCTCCTGAGGATTCATTTCCTCTCCCTTGCTGACAAATTATCTTATTATTTTATTTGGCCCCATCAGCTCTGCTTTCACTACATTGAGCACTATGTACCAACAAGACTCTATTTTTAACCCCTATACCCTTTACCATATTCCGATGAATGAAGTGTTTTATCCAATTCTCTCTCTCTCTTATTTATTTATTTATTTATTTATTTATTTATTTATTTATTTATTTATTTATTTATGTTTTGTGAGACGTAGTCTTGTTGTGTCGCCCAGGCTGGAGTGCAGTGGTGCCATCTCGGCTCACAGCAACCTCTGCCTTCCGGGTTCACGCCATTCTCCCACCTCAACCTCCTGCCTAGCTGGGACTACAGGCGCCCGCCACCATGCCCGGCTAATTTTTTTTTTTTTTGCGTACTTTTTTAGTAGAAATGGGGTTTCACCGTGTTAGCCAGGATGGTCTCAATCTCCTGACCTCGTGATCCGCTCGCCTCGGCCTCCCAAAATGCTGGGATTACTGGCGTGAGCCACCGCGCCCAACCTCAATTCTCTCTTTAGTGAGATACCTCACGTGGCATTCTAACTTAAAGTCAACTCTTATCACCATGAAAATTGTACATAGATATGGGTACAAGATATGGGTACAATGAGAATGCCTGCATGTTGATATGAACAGGACCATTTTTCTTGCTTGACGTGGTCTGTACCTTCAGCAACAGAAGCAAAATGCAAAATTTGTTTATTTATACAGCTTAAGGCATCAGCTAGACTTAGATTCAGCTCGAACACATTCTCTATATTGAATAAACTATTACTCCATTTTTCTCTTATCTTTTAATATTCTGTTTGTTTTCTAATTAATAAAACAGATTCAATCTTTCCTATATCTCCTTACCTCAAACTCCTTTCACCTTCTTAAAATTATAATTTATTGTATTATATATTTATTCGTGGAATTTTTTAAGTCAGAGCTCAGGTCACGTAGTTGAGGACATTTTTAGTAGTTTGTTCATATTCTGTCTTTTCTGAATGCCTTGTTACTGTCATGCACAATTTTATGTAATACAAAATGTATGAGAATATATTATATTAATGCAGAAAAGTATACATACACTGAAATTATAGAAATATTGTTTAATAATATCTTATCAAATTAAGTAAATGTAACATTGTGTTAATCATGGTAGAATAAGGCAGAATATAAATAAGAAAAAAACAAATGCACAAAATTAAGAAAAAATATTATCTGTTTTCCAGAAAAAGAGAGATGATTGGCCTGATAGTGGTAAGAACCTGCTTGTGCAGATGTAAGAAACAGCATTAAATACGTGCAGTGAAGTAATATTAGAAATCACGGAAAAGTCTGAAGTATTTTGATAAAAGGAAATAGTTACCTGGAAGCCTTAAACACTAAATTTAAGTTCATTCACATGATTCTTGTGAGTCATTTAACTTTATTTAGAGAGCAGGGTTTTTTGTTGTTGTTTATGTGTGTGTGTGTGTGTGTTGTTGTTGTTGTAGTTGTTTCGAGATGGAGTCTCACTGTATCGGAAGTAGCTGGGATTACAGGCACGTACCACCACGCCCAACTAATTTTGGAGAGCAGGTATTAATAGTTTCTTCTATTCAACACATTTTTTCAACACATTTGCCATAAGCCAGGAACAGTGTTGCCAGTTTAGAATATAAAGATGAACAAGAAACATAACATCTACTCTAACAATGAACGTCTTCAATTATCAGAGAAGATATCTATTAGTCAGACCAATAAAGATAAACTTTCAATCACGAGAACGGGCTTGGAGATGCAGGAGCAGCAGATATGAGTTGAAAAATTAAAAAGTTATTGATGTCATTCAAGATACAAGGAATTATGCAGCAAATGGTTTTCTCACATAATACACCTTATTTGAACATATTAATTTTTTGAGATTGTGCCGTCTGTTTCTGTCACTAATCAAGAATTGCTTTTCACTTATTTTTGTTTGATTTTTTAACATCCCCATATACAGCAATATATAAGTATAGAATATTGTTACATTCAATATCTTAGCCTTCCTCTGTTATATTTCTTTGATTTTATTATTGTTATTTTGTATTTACATCCTACTTTTGGTTTATTAAGTATTATATATCACTGTAAGCCTCTTTCAATCACTTTACATCTTTTAAAACAAAGCAGGGTATGCAGAAACTTTTTAAAAAATAATTTAAATCAGAAAGTGTGTGGTTACCTTATGCAAACTTATATGTCTCTTTGTAGTTTTTCAGCACATTTCTACATGTTGTTTTTAGTAAAGCTTTAGAATAAATCAAGAGCGAATGAGCCAGAAAAACTAAGACAGTCTGTTAGATAGATATCTTAGATTTCTTACACATATTTCAATCTAAATTGCTGTTAAGACAATTACCATACACTTCTGACTAGTGTTCCCCTGGTCACCTGTAAGGAATATATCTTGTTGCCTAACATTTGAAATGTCTCATGTGCAATATTGATGGAGCTTCTCAAGATGCCAGATGTGCTATCTGTGTTAGCTCAGGTTGTGAAAATCAATTTATTTAATTTTTGACGTGATCACTGATTTGAAGACTTTTATGTGGGTTTTAATTTAGTGCCAGTTTGGCATGAGTCTCTTTCTGCCAGTTGCTGAAAAAACATAATGACTTTTCTGTGTTTGTGTAGTTTATCACTTAGAATGGAATGCTTTTTACAAATCAAAATATTTTAGAACTTTTATCTCTATACTACATCTTCTCGTATATAGACTTATTTTAAATCCCCATACTTCTAGTAATTGACCAGATTGTCTCATCTACAATTTTTTTAAACCTATGCTTCAAGATTTTAGTAACAATTACATGAAAATTCACAGGTGAAACTCTTCTAAGTTCACTTGTTTCATAAGAATATGCCCAGACAAAATACTGTCTCTGTCTCTTTCTGTTTGTCTCTTTTTCTTTTCTTCCATAAACAGAAGTTAGATTTTCCCCTTTGAATTAGGCACAGAGAAAATTTAGTGGCATGGCTTAAAATTGCTCTCAATTTTTATGTGGAAAAAAAGTTGAACAGACGTATTTCTGTTCCATTACTTTTTAAAACTAAGCAAAAATGAAAAAAAATAACATTTTCTACAAATCAAGCTAAAAAGTACAAAGAGTGGTTGCCTGATACATGAAAAGTACACCCAATGAAGGGATAACTCACAGAGAACATATGTATCTCAATACACCTTGGGTAGCACACCTTTAGCACATGACACCATAACCTAAACTTAAGTATCCGCTACCACAGTGTCCCTGGTATAAAACCACAATGCACAGTAGCACAGGAAAAGAGAACACAAATGTAGAGGAAAATCAGTGGAAACCAGAGATTTGTTCAGGTAATAGTAGACAGGAACTAACTTTGGAGATACTGATCACACCAGAAGAAGGAGAACAAAAATATAATTGCTAAGTCATTACACACACATACACACACACATGCACATATAGAAACCTGTGACTTGCTGACTATGGTTGTGAGTTCTCTGTTCACTTGAAAAGGATGGCAATTACGGTGACTTAGTTCATTGTAAATACAGTGTAGAAGAGATGATTAAAAGATGTGGTGGTATTCCATACAGGACTTTATGATTCCTGTATTCCCCCTGATATGGTTTGGCTATGTCCCCACCAAAATCCCACCTTGAATTGTAGTAATCCTCATGTGTCAAGAGACAGGCTGGGTGGAGATAATTGAATAATGAGGGTAGTTTTCCTTATAGTGTTCTTGTGGTAGAGAACAAGTCTCATAAGAGCTGATAGTTTTACAAATGGGATTCCCTGCACATGCTCTCTTACCTGTCACCATGCAAGACACGACTGCTTCTCTTTTGCCTCCTACCAAGATTGTGAAGCCTCCCCAGCCATGTGGAACTGTGAGTCCATTAAGCCTCTTTCCTTTATAAATTACCCAATCTTGGGTATGTTTTTGTTAGTATCATGAGAATGGACTAATACAGTAAATTGGTACCAGGTAGTGGGTGCTACTTTAAAGATACCTGAAAATATTGAAATAACTTTGGAACTGGGTAACAGGCAGAGGTTGGAACCATTTGGGAGGGCTCAGAAGAAGATAAGAAAATGTGGGAAAGTCTGGAACTTCTTAGAGACTTATTGAATGGCTTTTACCAAAATGCTGATAGTATTATGAACTGTAAAATCCAGGCTGAAGTGGTCTTAAATAAAGATAAGGAACTTGTTGGGAAGGGGATTAAAGATCACTCTTGTTATGCAAAGAGACTGGTGGCAATTAGCTCCTACCCTAGAGATCTGTGGAACTTTGAACTCAGTGAAATTAGTTAGGGTATTTAGTGGAAGAAATGTCTAACCAGCAAAGCGTGTAATAGGAAGCAGAGCTTAAAAGTTTGGAAAATGTGCAGCCTGATGATGCCTAGAAAAGAAAACCCCATTTTCTGAGAAAAATTCAAGTTGGCTGCAGAAATTTACAGGGATATTGAGGCGTCAAATGTTAATCACCAAGACAATGTGGAAAATGTCTCCAGGGTATGCCAGAGACATTCATAGCAGCCCCTCCTATCACAGGCCTGGAGGCCTAGGAGGAAAAAAATGGTAAGACAATGGGAAAAACGTCTCCAGGGCATGTCAGAGACATTCATGGCAGCCCCTCCCATCATGGTCTGGAGGCCTAGGAGGGAAAAAAATGGTTTTGTGGGCTGGGTCGAGGGTCCCCCTGGTGCAGCCTGCAGACTTGGTGCCCTGCATCCCAGTTGCTCCAGCCATGGCTAAAAGGGTCCAAGGTATAGCTCAGGCTGTGGCTTCAGAAGGTGTAAGTCCCAAGCCTTGGCAGCTTCCACATAGTGTTCAAGCCTGTGGATGCATAGAAGTCAAGAATTAAGGTTTGGGAACCTGGGAACCTCCACCTAGATTTCAGAGGATGTATGGAAATGCCTGGATGTCCAGAGAGAGGTGTGCTGCAGGGGTGGAACACTCATGGAGAACCTCTGCTAGGACAGTGTGGAAGAGAAATGTGGGGTGCAATCCCACACGTAGAGTCTCCACTGGGGCACTACCTAGTGGAGCTGTGAGAAGAGGGCCACTATCCTCCAGACCCCAGAATGATAGATCCACTTACAGCTTTCACCATGCAAGAAAGTTGATTGAAGGACAGATTGTCATTTGAAAAATAAGTGATAAATAATTGTAACTCCTGAATGCTGCTTTCATGAGTTCTTCATAAATATTAGGTCAATAAAGGATTTAAGTTAAAGGGAGGTTAAAGATTTTCTGTGCAAGCATTAAGATCTAAAAATTAAAGATGACAAATTTGATCCAACTGATATATTAAAATACTTCAAGAAATTACAGAATTCACATGATTTTCATATACACATGCAAACTTTGACAAGATTGATTATATGCTTTGGCTTGAGGTAACTCAATACATTTCAAAGCACTGAAACTATTAAAGTAATTGTTTTTCTGACTACTGTGTAACTAAGGTGGAAATTTAGAAATATATATGTAAATAAAAGCAAAAGTGTAATTGCATTTTACTTCAGTATTTAGACATTTGTAAATTTTAAATAAATGATAGGAAGGGAGAAAAATTACAAAGGAAACAAGAAGGCATTGTACAGTGAATGATGACAAATACAAGACATACAAAATTTTTGGTCTGAATTAAAGTTTTGCTTACAAGCACGTATAGATCCTAAACTGCATATAAGCTATGATCTATTGTGTAAAATAAAGGAAAGAATAACAAATTGAAAACCTAAAGAAGTTATATGATAATAATAAAGATAAGTTGATAAAGCAAAAGCAATGATAAAGACAAAGGATAAGAAGAAAATTAGCTAAATCAAAAGTTGACAGTTTATAAAGACAAAACTGTTAGACATCTAGAGAGATTGATTGACGTATTGAGAGTGAGAAATACTAAAAATGCTATATTACTACAGATCTTATGAAGGGATTTTATGAATATTAACAATATTAAGCCACAAATATTAAACATTTTGATTAATATGACAAATTCTTATGAATTCTCATCTTTAAAATCCAAATGTAAAAGAAATAGAAAAAGTGAATATTCTTATAATTTATTCAGAAATTGAATTAGTTGGCCTAAGGTTTTAATGGGAAGCATATGCTGAAACAAAGTTAAGTTTTTAAGTGTTTATTGGAGACTAGTAACGGGAAAACATAAGGAAGGAAGGATAAGTAAACTTTTATTTTTTTACCAGTGAATTCAACCAAATATTTAAGGAAATGTGACAAGAACCTTACACAATATTTTCGGAAAATAGAAGAGAAGAAAATATTTCCCAAATCTTTTATAAGGCACAGCAAACCTGTGATATCAAAGTCTGACAAAACATTTAAAAAAAGACAACTAAAGACCAGTATTCTTCATAAACACATACATACAATTTCTTAATTAAATATTTATAGAGATAATGTTAAGAATAGCCAACACATGATGGCCAAGTAGGTTTAATTTCAGGATTATTAGGTTAGTTTACCATTCAGAAAACCAGCTATGTAATTTTTCACATTAATTTAATTAAAAAAGTAAAATATTTCAATTGATAAAAAGTCACTTTTCAAAATTAATTACCTATTGATGCTAACAATTCTCACAAATAAGTAACAAAATGAAAGTTTCTCAATATTATACAGGACATTTACAAAATAATTTCTTAGACCTTGTACAAAAAAAAAAAAAAAAATACCTCAATTCTTATTTTACACCATACTCCTCCAAAATAATTTGATTTGGATCATAGACCTAAATGTGTGTGTGTGTGTGTGTGTGTGTCTGTGTGGGTGTGTGTGTATATACACACAGATACACACAGGTGTATTTCAGAGTCATTGCATGTTTGGTTCTGCACTACTGCAGTAAAATAAATACTGCAATAACGCAAGTCTTACAGTTTTTTTTTTTTTTCCTTTCCCAGTGTACATATAAGTTACATCTACACCATACTCTAGTCAATTCAGCATGCAAGAACATTACATTCTCCACTGAAGTCTTGAATCCTTCAAAGTCATCTATGAGAGTTGGAATCAATTTCTTCCACACTCCTGTTAGTGTTGCAATTTAAACTCCTTCCATGAAACACAAATGTCCTTAGTCACATCTAGATTAGTGATTCCTCTCCAGAAGATTTACAATTTGCCCAGATTCATCAGAAAAATTACTTGCTATAGCAGCTATAGTCTTACAAAATGAATTTCTTAAACAATAAGACTTGAATATTTAAATCATTTCTTGATACATGAGCTGCAGAATACGTGGGTTAGTAGGAAGGAAAACAAGATTAATGTCTTCAGTGCTCTAGAGTGACTAGGTGTATTGTTAATGAGCAGTAATATGTTGAAAGGAATCTTTTTATCTGAGCAGTAGGTCTCAACAGTGGGCATAAAATATTCAGTAAACCATGCTGTAAACAAATGTTCTCTAGACCAGGCTTTGTTGCTTCATTTATAGAGCACAGGGAGAGTATATTTAGCATAATTCTTAAGGGTCCTAAGAGGTTTGAAATGGCAAATGATCATTGGCTTTAACTTAAAGTCACCTGCATTAGCCCCTAACAAGAAAGTTAGCCTGTTCTTTGAAGCTTTGAAGCCAGGCATTGATTTTTCCTCTCTAGCTTTAAAAGTCCTAGATGGCATCTTCTTTCTAAACAAGGCTATTTTGTCTACATTAAAAGTCTGTTGTTCAGTATGGCCACCTTCATCTATTATCTTAGCTAGATCTTCTGGATAATTATGTTAGGACTTACTGCTTCACATAGACTTTTATATAATGGAGATGGCTTCTTTTTTAAACCTCATGAATCAACCTCTGTTAGCTTTCAAATTTTCTTCTGCAGTTTCCTGACCTCTCCCAGGCTTCTAAGAATTGAAAAGAGTTAGAGTCTCATCTGGATTGGACTTTGGTTTAAGCAAATGTTGTGACTGATTTGATCTTCGATCCAGGCTACTAAAACATACTCCATATCAGCAGTTTTGCTTTCTAATCAGTTGTGTGTTTACTGGGGTAGAATTTTTAATGTATTTCAAAAACTTTTCCTTCGTATCCTCAACTTGGGTAACTATTTAGCTCAAGTGATGTAACTTTCAATCTATCTTGGCTTTCAACATGCCTTCCTTGCAAGCTTAATTATTTTTAGTTTTTGCTAAAAAGTGAGAGACATATGGCTCTTCATGTGAACACTTAGAGGCCATTTAGGGTTATGAATTGGCCTAATCTCAATATTATTGTGTCACAGGGAATAGGGAAACACAAAGAGACAGAGAGAAAGAGAGAAAGACAGGTAGGGGAATTGCCAGTCTGGGAGCAGTCAGAATACATGCAGCATTTATTGATTAAGTTTGCCCTCTAATGTGGATGTGATTTGTGATGCCCCAAAACAATTACAATAATAACATCAAAGATCACTGATCACACATCACCACAACAGATATAATAATAATGAAAAAGTTTGAAATATTGCACAACTTAATAAAATGTGACACAGACACAAAGTAAGCGCATGCTATTGGGAAAATGGTCCCGATAGACTCAGTTGACCAAGAGTTGCCACAAACCTTCAATATATAAAAAGTGCAATATCTGCAAAGTATAATTAAGTGAAACACAATACAGTGATGTATGACTATATGTATAATGAGATTTATTATAAGGAATTGGCCTACATGATTATGGAGACTGTAAAGTCCAGTGATCTACTGTCTGCAAGTAGGAAACCTAGAAAACCTGGTGTAAATTCTAGCACAAGTCCAAAGGCCTGAGAAGCAGAAACACAGATGGTATAAATCTCAGTTCTAGACAGGAGAAGACTGATGTCTTATCTCAGGCATTTACGTAGAGAGATAGATTTACACTTTCCTTTGCCTTTTAATTCTATTCAGACTTTTAAAAAGTTGGATGATGCCCACTCATATTGAGGAGGGCATTCTGCTTTACTTAGCCTAGCAGTTCAAGTGCTAATCTATTCTTGAAACACCACCACAGAGGCAGGCAAAAATAATATTTAACCAAGTGTCTGGGAATACTGTGACCTAGTCAAAGTTGAAATAAAATTAATTATCACACTTGGCAGTAGGTCAAGGTTTCTAATACAATATATGTTAAGCAATTACCATAAAAAATGATGAGGTAGGTATCATCAAAAACAAGCAAATAAAATTAACCTCCTCATCAAAAACATCTTTCAAATGAAATGAACAGGCAACACACTGGTGAAAAATTCCCCAAATAATATGTATTATCTAATAAGGAACTATTATCTATGATATATAAGGAACTCTGATAATTTAACAATAAAAACACAAACTGCCCAATAATAAAATGAGTAAAGATTTAAAAGGACACTTTACATAGGATAATACATACATGGAAATATGTTTAATTTCTCATTAGTCATTAGAGAAATACAACTTGAAATCACAATGAAATATCACTGCACATTCCTCAGAATAACTCTAATTAAGACTGACAGCACCATATTTTGTCAAGAATGTGGAGCAATGGAAATAAACATTTTTTCATGGAGATGTAAATTTATACAATTATTTTATAAAAAGTTCTGTATACACAAACATATATCTATCCAATAATCGAGTAATTTCAATCCTACTTATTTACCAAAGGAAAAAAAGTGCTCATGAAATTAATTGTATAAGTATATATATAGCAAAGGTTTACTCATAATTAGTAAACTTAGAATCAGATCAGGTGTCTACTGACAGCAAAATCAATAAATTTGGGTGTATTCATCCAATGAAATACTATTCATCAATGGAAAGTGAAATACTCAATATGCAACACCACATGTTAATCTCAAATAATATGGTAAGTGAAAGAAGACATATAAAAGATTATACATTATTGATTTTATTTATATAAATTTGTAGGAAAGGCAAAACTAATGTATGGTGAGAAAAAGCAGCAGAGTGGTTTCTGGAGGGATGAGGGTGAAGGTGTTAATTGACTAAAAAGGGTGTGAGAAAGCTTTCTGGGATGTTGAGAATGTTTTATAAGTTAATGAGAATTTGTTTTATACAAATGCTAACATATATTTAATGGTAAACTTAGATGTACATGGAAATGCACAAGTAAATTTTACTTCAAATAGGTACAATATTTAATTCTACTTTAATGATAGCCCTGATGATATGTTTCGGGGAGAAATTTACTGATGCCTGCAACTTACTTTGAAATATAATAAAAATAAGATGAATTGATGGGTGAATAAAGAGATTCAGATTTGGTTAATTGGTTACAAGCAAATATAATAAAACTTTAATTGTATAATTAAAATTTTCATGTACAATTCTTTCAACATTTTGTAAACTTGAAAATTTTCCTAACAGGATATCAATGACTTTTTTCTCTTAATGAACATCATGAAACTAATTCCTACAACTTTAGGGGAGGAAGGAAGAAAGAGAAACGTTTTTAAAGGGCAGAAAGAGGAAGAGAAAGAAAATCACAACCACAAAAATAAAGAAAACTAAATACTTATTTCTTACTAATAAATTTGAATGCTTGGCAGAAATGTTTTCCAGAAAACATAAAATACAGTATTCTCTTATAATGAGATAAAAATTTAGATTTTTTAAAAATCTCAGAACATTCTCAAATAGATTTTCACTTTATAAACTGGGAAAGTTAATGGCAGGAACCATAGATTGTTTATTGTACCTTCTTGAAGCCCTAACTCTATCCTTCATAGGTAGTTATCTTATTCAAAAAAATTTTTCTTCAGCACTTATGATAAAGAAGACACTTTATGAAAACTGGGAACAAAGTGATGAACCAATTTTATATCATCCTTTGTTTTGTGAAGTTTATAGGATAGCTGGTAAAGGGATAATAATTAAATAATCACCAAAATACCCACAGGTAAGTACTTAGGAGGGAAGTATCAGAGTACTAGCTCTGGCTTTAGTGTGAAGAAACAGTGAAGACCCTTTATTGAGGATATGTGTCAGCATTAACAAGGTGAGAAGGGAGGAGATAGATTTACAAGAATGAAGCAACATATACAATTTCCTTCAGTTGAGAGGGATTTAGGCAACATGGAAAGTGAAAAGGCCTTAGTGGCTAGAAGATAGAGAGTGGGAGTAGGTGTGAGAACTCTATGAGATGAGATGGAATGGAGAGTCATGAAAGGAAGTGCTTTATGGGTCACGTGAATGGGGTCAGCCTCTCACCTAGGAGCTAAGGAGATTTTATCTTAGATGATTACACAGAAATAACATCAATAAGTAGTTTTACATTCTGAAATGATGACTGTGGCTGCAACAGGAATGCAATTGGAGAGAAGCATGAAAGGATGCTAATAAACAAAATAAGAGGGCGTGGCAATTGTCTCTGTGATGGCTTTATCTTGTGTAGAGATATAAGAAATAATTGTAGGAGAAAAGATGAATGGTACCTGATGATGGATTGACTGTGCAACAGTGATTGGGAGAGTAGGTTAAGGATGTTTCCTAGGCTTCTCATTTATCATTTGGACATTGACTAAGTAGTGGAAATGTTTCACTTGGTATAGAACTTTGAAAAGAAACAGATTTTAAGGGAGAGTCAGTAGGGTGGTAAATGGTTACAACAACCTGCCTTTGAAATATCCAATTTGGAGATTTTTAATGAGCAGCAGGACAATATTAATTTAAATTTGGCATATCTGCAATATTTTAATTATTTCAATTAATATAAAAAATAGTTTGAAATGTGCAAGAATTTGTTATGGGGATATTATTGGTAGTTACTTAATTCTAAGTCAAATTATTGCATACATCTAATCAAAATTAAATAGCACAGATGAGACTGCAATGAAAAATACTGTCTCTGACCTTCACCTGTCCTCATCTCCAGTAACATTCCCAGTGGAAATTACTTTTTAGCTCTTAATGATTTTTGTTCGTGTACATATAGAGAAGCAAGGAAATAAATACCATGTCTCCTCAAATGTCCATGAAGTTATCAATTTTCATTATTTTAAAGATTTTTAAATGTATTTCTCTTTTCTGAATTCCGTTTCCTTTGAAGTCATATTTTGGTCGCTGCTCCTTCACATGGTCTTTAAACTTTTCTCAAGATCTGGTAGTCATTGTTTGGCCTTCATATTTGTTAACAATACAACATAAAAACTTACTTTGAACTATTTCTGTTGGTTAGGTTTCTTGACTGGTAGGTAGTCTTCTTTATAGAGTAAGTGAAAAGGGAGCTGCAACTTGTATCTTTGGCTCAAAAATAGCTAATTTTTGTAGCAAATTTGTAAATAAATGTAGAGATTTTGGTATAGCACATCAAGTACACAGTAGAAACCCTTAGTTATTTTCAGTAAATCTGTGACTTTTTTTTTTTTTGGTCTGGGAGTTGATAGGTGCTGCTAGTTAAGACTGAGGGTTAAATTTGGGGGAATTAGTGGGCAGGGTCAGCTGTTAATTGCAACCCTTCAACTAATTCCTAAGCTTTCAGACCCATTAGCTCACTTCAGCAATCCATCACATTTACCATTTGAGTCAAGATTTACTCAGGGGGAAAAAAAACATTTAGAGCTTTTTCCAGACAGATTCTTTCCTTCCAAGTCATGGTCCCTTCTTCCTCTTTGTAACTGTGGTTTCTTCCACACTTTCCTTCAGTAACCATGTCTCCTCGTCTTTCTATACAACTCCACTCTTTTTGTGTATTAATGAAAAAGAAAAAAAATATCTCACAGCAGATGACTTCTATTCAGTTCTCTTCTTAGTTGTATATTCAATTTCTATAATTAGCATTTGTATTCATTTCTGTCATTTTTTGTGTGTTTCATATGAGAGAAGGGATAGTATGTTTGCTGTTTGGGATCAGAAACTTTCATGCTCTATTTACTGACTTTTTTTGATTTTCTTATTATTTTGAAATGACTTAATAATAATATAAATACTACAGCTCAGAAGACAAAGTAATTTCTTCACACAAAACTTCTCAAAGCATATAATGCAGAATAGTCTATGCTGATGCAATCTTAGGTATCTGGTATTCAAAATGTGTATAAAAATGGTATACAAAATGTGTAATCCCAATTTCTGATTATTTGCCTAACAGACAACAGGCATTCAGTAAATATCTACTGAATAAATAAAAATATGTGGTAATATCATTTTAGAAGACATATTTTTAGAATTCTTTTATATCATAATGCTCTTTCTTCTTTTAATTAGTTCTTATACAGTCTGAGAAGGTCTGGAGCTGTTTAGAGGCAATTCCAGTAATGTACCTAAATAATGTGCAAGCCTTAAGGTCGAACTGTGCATTTTCATTTATTTTTAATTCCTCAAGCAAATCTAAGTACAGAGAAACTCAAATAACCAGGTTTTACAGAAGATATTTCCAATAAAGAAAAGCTGTGGGATTATGCAAAAGATATTTTTCCACTAAAAGGAATCAGGAGAAGCTTAAAATTAAACTTTCCATTTAACAAGACCAATGTAACTGAAGACACGGTTTTAAAAATCCATTAAGTCACTTTGGAAAAGGTAGTAAACACAGCTTCTGGAGACTAGAGAACTCTATTTGGCCATCTATACCATTAATGATAGCATTTCCATTAAATTGCATGCATTCATTCCCTGTTTTACATCCTTACTTATAAAACACAATTTATACAAGGTTGTTTTGCTTTACTGCTTGAATCTGTTATAATAAAAAAGAATATTCTTACCTATACTATTTTACACTGAAAAAAGTAGCCATCTACATCACCATCAATTCGAATGCAATTTCTTTTTCTATTCTTTCATTAAAGTGAGATTCATTTCAGCCATATTTGCATGTTCGAATCTTCAAATAATTAGAAATACACTGGTGAGGGAGAGGTTTCTCAACAAACACTAGAGTATTCTTAGATATAAATGGTAATATTAGCTATTAATATAATATTCTTTCTTCCCTTTTTATAGTGAGAAGAATTGTGAATCACATGTTCATGTGTTAGCATGTTTTATGTGACATTTTAAATCAGACCACATGGATTTTGGACATTCTTTAACAGACCTGGAAGCCTAGCAATAAATTCTTCCTAGACATTTTATATAAATAATTTGTTAATTAAAATGATTATGTAATAACATTACCCATATTTGAAATCATCTTAATTTGATCATAATAAGGTGGTAAATGTTTTAAATTCTTGCCAACAATAGTTGCCCTGAATGCAAGATCTTCCAACATGCCATTTCATGTGTGTTGCTTACTTTCCGATGTAGGAGTCCTAAAGCTTTATTTCATGATTTTCTACAAGTGAAAATTTACTTTCTACAATTCCATTTCTGGCACTCAGGTGTCATTTCTGTGTGATCGAAAAAAATGGCCATTACTGTTTACTTGGCAAAAGATTAGCACATGCTTATGATTGAGACTTCATAATAGAGCTTTGCAATTTTATTAGGGCCAGCCTATGATGAATATTTTTATTCATGACGTTAGCATCGTACAGATATTAAATGTAAAAAGATTTAGTTACTTCATTTAGTTCCAGGTCATCCTTTTCCATGTCACCTCAAGAAGCCCATAGATAAAGAAAATATAGTATATTGTATATGGTAAATGTTAGATCCGGCTTACAAATAACTCAATGTAATATGAAACTATGTTTGACTGTGGTAAAACAAGTGTATTTTAAAAATAACTGCCAGGGCATGAAACAATTATCCAGCAGGTTAAAAAGAGCCTCTTATTTCTTCCAATTTTCATTACACGTATATTCCATAGTATTACTAAATGATGTACATTTAATTTAAGAACAAAAAAAGTCAATGTCTGGATTTCTGGTGCCCTTTGAAATAATGTAAACAAGTCATTTTAGTAATGTAACAATCCTTAACTTTGTAAAATAATATTTCAATGAGTGAGAACTTCTATGTTACAGGATATTAAACCCACATGGAAATAAGAAGTGTTTGTATATATTGCAAAGTTATTTCATACTTGATGAAATGTAATGCTATCTATGCTCTTACATAATTTATCTTAGTTGTCACTAAATCTATATTTTTTATTATTTTATTTTTAGCTCTTTTTATATTTTGCATTCACCCAAATATAAATATTAAGTACAAATAATTGGTTCACTGATTGATAATGATTAATTGATACTTGATTTCTCATTTTATGTTAATTAATTTAAATCAGACTATATTTATAAATTTAATAAATTAAAAAATAGAAAAATTAAAAGTTTGGCTTTCCCATAAATGTTACTACACTAAGCAGGCAAAATATAGAAAAACTCATCATCATTTTATTTTATAGTCTAACTTTCCTGAGGGGAGGCAGTGATTTTTTCATTTTAAATTTACCCTTCATGGAGTTTTAATTATTTGATTTTATCCAAGAAAAGCAACTAACTGCCAAAACCTTTTAAATACTGGGTTAAAGATAAGAAGTGCCCATATGTATGGCATGTGTTCTATACATTATTAGATCTCTGCCTTCATTTCTAATGCTAATACAATCATGTGAAGAGTTAAGCAAAAACATCAGGTACTATGTATTTAATATAAATACTTATTATTGTTAATAAAAGGGAAACCGGTGTGTGTGGAAGTAATCTAGGAATGTTTCTCAGAGTAGACAAACCATGAAAAAGAATAAAAAGAACTAATATTTGAAATACTAATCTTATTTTCTTCACAACAACTGTATGAATTGACACTATTATTGTCCCTATTGTTAAAACGAGCAAAATGAGACATAGATGGTTACATAATTTCTCCCAAAATCACAAATCTAGTAAGTGTTGAACCAAAATACTAAACCTAGATACTATAGTTCTAACCTATGTTGCCGCTCAAACAGGTAGGGTTTGAGTCAAAAAGGCTCCTAGCTCACCATTACCTCAATCCCGCATGGCATACTCCACGAGTATGGGAGGCGTTCATGGTTCTTATCAAAATTATTTTTCCTAATGAATGTCTAGGCCATATCTCTGTCTCTGTCTCTCTCTCTGTGTGTGTGTGTGTGTGTGTGTGTGCGTGTGTGTGCGTGTGTGTGTGTCTACACTTAGTTAAAACTTATTCTCAAGACTTCTGGATTGAGTGTTATTTTATGTTTAAATTTTAATACAATATTTTGTTGATTTTTGCATTATTTTATATAAAGCACTTACATAGAATGTCATTATAGAAATAAATTGTATGACTCCATTTATGAAATTATGAGTTTATTATATTTTACTCAGAGTGAGTTAATCTTTTTTGAAAATAATGTATCGATGATAATACAATTTGCAGCAAAAACTATTTTGATACCAAAACATAGCTTTAATACAAACAGTACTTCTGATTCTTTCTAATACAAAATAAGTATCTTTTAAAATTGCTCTTAAAAAAGCAGTACTGTTGTTAGGACAGAACTTCAAAAGTATCTATATCAATGACTATAATTTTTAATATATCATATCAAACTCTGTATTGGCAATATGGAAACATTTATTTACTGGTCAGGTAATAAATAAATATCTGTAGGCAAAATGAAATTTATTTCTCATCCATATTTATTATTCTTATTACTACATTTATCAAAGTATCTTTATGGTTAACAAAAAAACTCCAAAGAAAACTAGAATAAATAAATGCATCTCTATGTAATTTAAATGTAAACATGATGTATGTGATGGAATTGGATTTACTGTTCCTGATCATCTCTGCTTCTCTGCTTTGGTTTATGCTTAATTATTTTGGTAGTTAAAAGTCTTATTTTTTGCTAACTATTGTTCCTCTTCTGAATCAACCAATAAAAATAAATAAATAAATATCCTAATCTTTTATTTCACCACTAAACCATTACACTCACCAGGCAATTGGTATTGTAGAATAAAGTAATGAATAATCAGATTTGGCAAGAAGTTACCTTTTGCTGAGTTACCTCACCTCTTCTCTCACAAGTAAGACAAATCACTTAAATTCTCAGAACCACCTGCTTTCTCATATTTCAAATAGGATAATAAAATCTGCATTGCAATATTTTTGAGGCATTAAACATACTATTTGCAAAGTTTATATCAATAATTATCTTTTACTGTAGAATAGTTTGTAAAGCTATTAAAATGATTATGATTACACTATAAGATTTATAGACAAATGTATGGATTAAAAATGAAAGAAGAATGCTGGGAGATTTCTCAGAGAAAAGAAGATGACTAAATCTTATGTCTAAAATATAATCTCATTTATGGCACTATTTTCATTTAAAATTTATTGTGGCCACTGGTAACAATAGAAATAAATCAGCCTCCTCAATGTAACAGTCAGTATTCTCAGTCAATTAACCTGACCTTACCACTACTGAATCATATTAGCATACATTTGTCCAGTAGTGTGAGGTCTGCCCTTCACTAAGAATGTTTTCCTAATCACATACAGGGCCTTAGAACTTACCAAAATGTTGAGTTTGTCACAGCTAAGCTTCAGAGGAGCTAATGCAGAAATAGACACTAGTATCTGAAAGAAGTCAGCAGCATTGTTTAAAACTTACTATGTCTCTGTAATGGCTAATTAACTTTAGAAAATTACCATTGCCACTGGAAAGCATGATTTTATAAGCAAACAATCCAAAAAAGACTTTCCAGCAGAAATGTAAAATAGTTCATGGTCCTCACTTTTTGTTTTTCAGTCTCAGGCCTTGTATAAAATTTCTCAGGGCTAGGCACTCTAGGTGCTTGGCTGACTAATGAGTATGGTTGTTGTTAATCCAATAATTCTTGGATTATTCAGTGACATCATATCTTTTACTAGACTGTAACTATTTAAGTGGCAGGACCTATATATTTTTCTTTCTTCATTTTTTTATAGTATTTCTATAGGACTAATTAACTTATTTTGACTGGAATGCCTACAGGCATTAACTATGAATATTTTCTGAGTACTTTTATCCAGAATAGAAATTCAAATACACAGTATGAATTAATTGAGAAATTATCAACTAAATAAAAGGGCTAAAACTGTTTAAAAAATTGCTTCATAATTTGTAAATGAGTGAATGAGTAAAAAGGAAGGATAATTTCATATACTATCTAGTGTACTAATCATGAAATTTATTTCACCTTAAATTAAGAAAGACATCATGATAGAGAGCAGAGGGCCTGAGTTCATAAGTAAGGGAACTTTCACTAGTGATTCATCCCTGTCAATTAGCCTCTGTTCTGAAAATCATGACTTATTATTCTTGGTCTACTTTACTATTTGGTATGTGGCTTTAGAAACTTTTCTTTTTCCATTCTGTACAATCAGGAACTAAGACTTAACTCTAAATTATATTCTATACTTTGATTCCTAACTGATTTATAAAAAAAATCCTTGGCTCAGTATTTCATTAATTTTCCTTATGCCAATGTAACTTGGTCTTAACCATCATGTCTCATCTTCATTTATTTTTCTTAGCAAAGAGCTTTGCATATAATGATACCACTGTAAAACATGTTCTTATGTCACTCAGGCCACCTAAAATATCTTTAATAAAAATGGATAATGAACAAAACTGAAAATTGTTCCCCAAATAAAACTTGCTTTCGTGGTCACACATGCTTATGTGCAATAAATCACTGCTGAATCACAAGCCAGATGTATAGGGTTTAAAGGAAAATGGAAAAGTAAATCCTTGGATATAAGTATCTATTTATAATGTCATTTCCTTAATAAGGGAGAGAATGAATTTTTAAAGGACATTTTTGTTGTTAAAGGCGGGATGTGATGATTGGCCATGCGTACTTTCTGATGACGTAGCAGACCCTGCCAGTTGCCAGCCCACATCCATTTTCCCCCTTTTTAGAGATTTTTAAGTAGGATTGTTAGCTGAATATTAAGTTTTCCAGCATAAAAATATGGTTTTTTGCAGCCTAGTTTTAAGATATATGTGGCAATGGAATAATTTACAGGCAAGCACTTGTGAAGAAAAACAACATGTGCAGCTTGTGGGCTATACCTTTGGAGACAGAGACTTGCCATCTACTTCTCTTTTCTCTACAGTGTCATATATGCAAGGTTACCCTGGATATGACTCGTTTACATGATTTTTTATAGTAATTATTAACAGACACGCTTTCCATTCTCAGTTTGAACAAAAATTCTGTGATATCTCTACCTTTGTCCTTCTCATTTTGTGGGATGTTGAAAAGGAGGCAGATAATCTGAGGCCATATAGCGAGGGCAATCTCTTAGGCGTGCTGGCACTACAGTAGAGAAGAACCTCAGGTCTATGATGATTCTGTGAAGCAGAAGCCCCTTCCCACTTGGACGTTTATGTTGAAGAACAATAAACTTAAATCCTGTTTCATCCACTATTTATTTTTGGTCTCTGGCCCACACATCTGAACTTAAAGTCTATCTAATGCAAAAGTCAACATATTATTTGTAAACTCTTTTTTGGGCGGGGGGGAGACAGAGTTTCGCTCTGTTGCCCAGCCTGGGATGCAGTGGCGCAATCTCGGCTCACTGCAAGCTCCGCCTGCCGGGTTCACACCGTTCTCCTGCCTCAGCCTCCTAAGTAGCTGGGACTACAGGCGCCCGCCACCACGCCCAACTAACGTTTTGTATTTTTAGTAGAGACGGGGTTTCACCATGTTAGCTAGGATGGTCTCGGTCTCCTGATCTCGTGATCTGTCTGCCTCGGCCTCTCAAAGTGCTGGGATTACAGGCGTGAGCCACCGCGCCTGGCCATAAACTCTTTATTGTTTTCTAATACATCTTAGCTACATTGCATTAAAGTCAATATTAAGACTAAAATAAGAACTTAGATTTTCTTTTTTTTTTTTTTTTTTTTTTTTTTTTTGAGACAGTCTCACTCTGTCACCCAGGCTGGAGTGCAGTGGCGTGATCTCTGCTCACTGCATGCTCTGCCTTCCGGGTTCAGGCCATTCTCCTGCCTCAGCCTCACTGAATAGCTGGGACTACAGGCGCCTGCCAACATGCCTGGCTAATTTTTTGTATTTTTAGTAGAGATGGAGTTTCACCGTGTTAGCCAGGATGGTCATGATCTTCTGACTTCGTAATCTGCCCACCTCAGCCTCCCAAAGTGCTGGGATTACAGGCATGAGCCACCACGCACAGCCAGAACTTAGATTTTCAAATGAATTTCATAAGCCAAATTCTAACATCAAATATTCTTAAAATTCTGTCAAGCTAACTTTTAAAATACGTTCAAATGATTTTTCCTTATTGAGGGAAAACAATACTAATCCACTAAAATGTTTATTTTTCTATTGTAGGCAAATGAAAAAGGAAGGCTAATCAAGTGATCACACTGTTTTTCTAGCAAATTTTCTTGCCATGAATTTCAGATTTAGCTTTCTTTCTAAAAACATTTCAGCCAATACTAAGAAACCACTGTTGGTGATTGTATTAGCCCATTTTCACACTGCTATAAAGAACTGCTAGAGACTGGGTAATTTATAAAGAAAGTGGTTTCATTGACACAGTTCAGCATGGCTGGGGAGGCCTCAGAAAATACAGTTATGATGGAAGGCAAAGGGGAAGCAAGGCACCTTCTTTACAAGGTGGAAGGAAGCAGTGCAGAGCAAAGGGGGAAGAGCTCTTTATACAACCATCATATCTCATGAAAACTCACTCACTAACAGGAGAACAGCATGGGGGTAAACGCCCCCATAATCCAATTACCTCCACCTGGTCACTCCTTTGACACATGGGGATTCTGAGGATTGTAATTCAAGATGAGATTTGGGTGGGGGTACAAAGCCTAATTATATCAGTGATCTTATATCAGAGAATGAGTGTGTGATTCAGAACTAATTGTTTTGTTATTTATTTGGAATTCATGCCCTAAGATCAAAAATGATTTCATAATTATTTTTACTTTATATGAATAAGAGACTATCTGTGAATAATTGCCAAGACCAGCTGGGTTGGGGAGATCCTAACACAGTAGCACTAGAGAAATTAAAGACACCACACAGAAATATAAAGGTGTAGAGTGGAAAATCAGGGGTCTCACAGCCTTCAGAGTTGAGAGCCTCGAACAGAGATTTACCCACATATTTACTGATAGCAAGCCAGTGCTAAGCATTGTTTCTATAGATTATAGATTAACTAAAACATTCCTTATGGGAAATAAAGGGATGAGCTAAAATAAAGGGATGGATTTGGCTAGTCATCTGCAGCAGGAGCATGTCCTTAAGGCACAGATCTCTCATGCTACCATTTGTGGTTTAAGAACTCCTTTAAGCTGTTTTCCACCCTGGGTGGGCCAGGTGTTCCTTGCCCTCATTACTGTAAACCCACATCCTTCCAGGGTGGGCATGATGGCCATCACGAACATTCACAGTGCTGCAGAGATTTTGTTTATGACCAGTTTTGGGACCAGTTGGTGGCCAGATTTTGGGGGACCTGTTCCCAACAAATAATAATTATAGTGTTTGATATACATACTTGGATATAGTAGTAGATCTTACAGAAAACTGTTTTTAGTAACACAAGGGAAGTCTGTGGTCCCAGGTAAACACCCCTTTGTTCAGATTTTATCAATTATATAAAACTGCATAGTTAGAATCTCTGTCATGTTTGAATTTTATTTCCATCAAATGCTTCCTTTTTGCTTAATCTCCAAGACTGACTTATTGTCAGAGTCCATGTGGTGAAGTTCCTTCCCTGAACTACCCAAAAATGTGTGCATAACAACCACAGGAAGTGAGTCACAAGCTCTGAGCCTCTGAATACTCTAACATATTCTGATTCCCCTGTATATTTCCATTTTTGCAGGATATTGACTCACTGTGACAGAACTAATCTTAAGTATCAAGGAATAGTAACAAAGTTTTTTCAAACAGAAATGATCAGCTTAATGTACAAGACAGAAAAATGCATCACAGGCATTTGCGGGATAAACTACCATGCTAGATGTCTACTGGTTGCAACAATTTACAAATAAAGACTTGAACCCCCTCCCTTATCATTTTATAAACTCCCTGAAAGTCACTCCAGAGTGCATAGAGTTTTATCCAATATTCGCTGGTGTGTTAATTTTTTCCCAGCCACTGAATATTAAATCATACTTTGTAATCTCTCTGCCCACCTATTTGGCAGAATGTTTGAAACCTTCCCACCCATTACTTATTTTCTACCTTCATAGAAAATAAGTGTTCTCCATAAAAGAATTCAAGCAAGTATTTCACCTATTACAAAATCACTTACATTGGATGGGAAAACTAAACCATTTCCCATTTTTGTGGCATACTATCTTTATTCTGATTTCAATAATATCATTTAAGCTTTCCTCTATGGCAAAAAACTGTCCTTTATTCCTCTTATCTAGGTCTTATCCATACTTTATGGTCTTGCTTCATTGTACTATTTTTTATTTTATTCAACAAATGTATAAGTCATTATTTGTGACATTCATTTATTTATTGTAGGTTGGAGCACTCTTTTGGTTCCCAGGGAGCAAAAATAGAGTCTTTTCCCTTCATAGAACTTATCTTCTAGTAGTGAGACAAAAGTGCTTACTTAGAAGAGTTCATAATTATATTGTATAAATTACCCACAAATATATAGATGTGTTCACAACTATGATAATAGAAGGCAGTAACTTTTATGTGACATACAGTTACTTCAAATAAAGTTAAGGAATTCTATTTACACAAAGAATATAACTCTTCTGGTTTTGAGGATCAAGGGCTACGTCATATAGATAGTAGAAAGGAAAACCAGGGCTAAGTAGACAACTGAGAAGATTCTCTTTAGAGAAAGTAGGATCTGGAAAATAGCTCTAAATATGAATAACCAATGGCACTCTAGACAGGTAGTCAGGGGCAAGAGTGCTTACCAAAGAGAAGTAGCTAAGATGCTGAGAGTGTTTGAAGAGCATGACAATAAAGACTATCAGTTAGTAGGTTGATCTAAGAAGACAGATTGTCGACATAAATGAATCTAAAACATCAGATTCTCTAAATTCTTTAACATTTTCTTAGCTAATTCCAACTCTTCCCCTTTACCATTGCAACTTATTTCCACTGTCTAACCCTAGTCTTTGACATTGCCAAAGACAAGAACCCCTGCATTATGTTGATTTCATGCATACTACTCTGTGGTCATCTTTTTCTATTTTGCTAGCTTGCTCTTAAATAATTCACCTTGGAATCTCTGACTCCTGAAGGCTCTACATCTTATTGAACCAATATTAACACTGAAAAGAACACTGAATAAAACTCCAGGAATACACAAACTCCAAGTGGACTGTACACTTGAATTTTAAAGCAAATTATAAAAGTTCTAGATATTAATGTAATAGAATATATTCATGATTTTATGATAGAAAAAATTCTTAAAGAGGACACAGAAAAAAAAAAAAGGAAAAACAAGCTTAAGGAAAATGGTTGATAAAATTTACTACATCAAAACATTGTTAAGAATAAGAAAAGGAGGCCAGGCATGGTGGTTCATGCCTGTAATCCCAGCACTTTGGGAGGCCAAGGTGGGCGGATCATGAGGTAAGGAGATTGAGACCATCCTGGTGAACACGGTGAAACCCCGTCTCTACTGAAAACACAAAAAAATTACCCAGGCGTGGTGGCGGGCACCTGTAGTCCCAGATTCTAGGGAGGTTGAGGCAGGAGAATGGTGTTAGCCCATGAGGCGGCGGAGCTTGCAGTGAGCGGAGATCGTGCCACTGCACTCCAGCCTGGGCGACAGAGCAAGATTCCATCTCAAAAAAAAAAAAAAAAAAAGAATAAATAAAGGGAACCTTAATCTGGGAGAAGATATTTGAAGAACTTGTACAACATTTTATAAACTGTACAACATTTTATAAGCATGTCTAATTGACCACTAAACATGAAAATTTGCACAATACCATTACTAATCATGAAAAGGCTCATTGAAACACAATAACATGTTTATACCCCCACAGAAATAAAATAATTATGAAGACTAACAATACCAGTGGTGGTAGGAATATAGAGCAACAGGCATTTTCATACACTGCTTGTGAGTGAATAAATTAGCATCATTACCTCCAGAAAAATGTTTAACATTTTCTATTAAACTGAACATAGTCATAATAAAACAAGAAATTCCACCAAAAAGAATGTGTTAACAGAAATGCATATACATGTAAAAGCAAACACAAGCATAAAAATATTCACAGTAGTATTACTTTAATAGCTGAAATTAGTAACTGCCCACATAATCACATTAGCTGAATGGGAAAATAAGCAAAGAAAGAGTCATAAAATATTAATACCATAAAGCAATGAAAATGAATTTATTATAGCTACATGTAACAGCATAGGGGAATACCGTAGTCATAATAAAGAGAAACAAGCCAGACACAAGAGAATACATACTGAATGATTCCAATTATATTCATTCCAAAAAGTAGCAAATTGGCGTAATAGAAGTCAAGATCACAATTAACTTTGAGGACTAATGAGGATATTGACTGGGAGGTGGCACAGATGAAACTAATAGAATGTTGTCAGTATTCTGCTTTTTGACCTGGTTTTGGTTGTAGAGGTATTTGCTTTGTGATAATTTATTGAGCTGTACTTTTATAAGGTGTGAATTTTCTCTATGTGATTAACACTACACAAAAACGGTGAAAGAAAAAACAACATGCAAACAGAATCATGTTGGCTGATTTCACTCTAAAATCATTAACTTGATCTTTGAGTAGGACATAAATTCTGCCAGGCAGTTATATTTTTGTTTCCCTTCTAATTAAGAGGTTTCTCCTTTTTTTTTTTATTTTTTTTATTTTTTTTTTTTGAGACGGAGTCTCTGTGTCGCCCAGGCCCGGAGTGTAGGGGCGTGATCTTGGCTCACTGCAAGCTCCGCCTCCCGGGTTTACGCCATTCTCCTGTGTCAGCCTCCCAAGTAACTGGGACTGTAGGTGCCGCCGCCACCATGCCCGGCTAATTTTTTATATTTTTAGTAGAGACGGGATTTCACCGTGTTAGCCAGGGTGATCTCTATCTCCTGACCTCGTGATTCATCTGCCTCGGCCTCCCAAAGTGCTGGATTACAAGCATGAGCCACCGGAGGTTTCTTATTTTATCTTAAGTTAGTAGAAAACAATATGTTCTGTTGGAAATATAGAACTTGTTGTGAAAGATAGATTGGAAGAAAAGATTAAGAATCCATGCTGCGGGGTTTGCAATAGGATTTTACTTATAGACAAATTGAATTAATGTGAATTCATATTATAATGCCATTGCTATAGTTTAACACAGCTCCCAGCTTCATCTCTAAGTGTTTTGGGGTATAACTCTGACAAATATAGACAAACTAATCTTAACAGAAAAAGTAAATTTCCCTATTATTTTTTTCCTCCTCATTCTGTTCATCTCAGGGTAAGTACAAGATTGTTCTTTCATCTTCAGGTAAATTTCCAGGAACCCAATAGTGTGTTATATTTCTGGAGCTCTCCAAGCTCTCCCTTGAGGCTGACCAATTTGTATGTGTCCTCTTTGATTTGACTGAAGCATATTCATTTTTTAATGTTAAACTTAGTTTTTTCATTTAACAGAGGTCAGCTTTTTTGCTATAATTTTTTTAAAGGTCTATGACTGGACTTGTCTCACTAATAAGACTCTCTTGGCTATATAACAAGCACTCTTCCCTCTGAGGGGACATCTGTAGCTTTACTTTTAGAGGCCACAAACAAAAGAAAACACGATATAATGTTAGTTTTTTAAAAAACGAAAAATATGGGCTAAATTTAATGAAGTCTCTTCTGTTGAATCCCAAACAGAAAGAGGATATTAGTGGAAGAAAATACTGGATGCTGACTAAATAGGTAGTTCAGTTAATTGTACGGCACCAGTGTTAATGGTGCCGTACAATTAGACACATGTAGCATCGTTTGGTAAGAGGCTAATATTAGAGAAAGTTAGAAAAAGGATGTGTGGGATAGATACTCTATATTATCTTTGGAACTGTTACATAAATCTAAATCAATTCTAAAATAATGAATTTAAAAATGCTAGAAATGTATCTTATAATGACAGTTTTTATGAAGGATTTTTAAAAATAAAAATAAGATTGGAAAGAAATATATATTACCAGATGAAGTAGAATAATTTTTGTGTGTTTACTTTTTTTCCGTATTTTCCTCATGTTCTTCAATGTCTATGCAACATTTGTTAAATGAAAACACAAACATTAACATGTGCAAATGTATAAACATACAGACATCCAAAAATCCACATAGATTTCTAGATTTTTTCTCTGAATTAATATTTCTGAGTTGAGGTATTATTTTTAAAGCAGAGATAATTGGCACAACGTTCTTCAACTTAATCCTGGCACATGTCACTAAATCAGTTTGCTTCCTGAAGACTCTTGTTCAATCTTTCCGTATTGTTTAATGAATGCTAAATATTCAGATTTAACAATTTTCAAATACCTGAAATTTTAATAACAGTGGCACACACATAGGAAGTATAGCATCATTTTTATTAGAACCAGCCTTGATTCTTCAGTTTAAAATATGGCCATACACTTTATGTAGTACTTCTCTTATTAATGTGTTAACACCAGCTGTCCTCTAGATTCTTTCTTGAAATTAGACTGTTAGTTACATGTTACATTCTTTTTCAGAAATATAAGTGCCTCAAAGTACCCACAGGATTAGGATGAAAACCTTGTCTTGCTCATCAGTCTAGTCAAGGGAGGAAACATATTATTATTTAAATTTAAATCATTAAATATTTAGTTGTTGATGACGATGACGGTGATTATAAAGAGTCTCTAGAAAAATATTCAGCTATTGGAGATTAGTTATTACTAACGCTGTGCAAGAATTTGTCTACAGATATATACAAATAAGTATGTATCTTTGATGAATATATTTTTTAAGCTAACTTTTCAATGATAAGTCAGAAATTCTACTGAGGAAAGTGTGTATATATCATTCTTCTTCAGGAAAAGATTATTATAAAAAAGCTAAGAAAACTGTACGTCTCTGACTCTGAAGTCTGATAAGGAGAACGGGGGTAAAGATTTTTTTTTAATATCTGTTTTTTTAATGGAAAATAATCTAAGGAAACCAAATAATTTTCTGCTATAATAAATCATTTTTTTTTTTTTTTTTCCTGAAGAAAATGTTCCCTGGCCCAGGCCACTTACTTGGACAAAGCAGCTTAAACGTTACTTCACTTTACACTTTCTAAATAGTTTGTTTTCCTTTCTAAAGGATGACATTGAGGATTCAGTTATATTTACTTTCTGTTTCCAGACACACATTAGCAGTATGTTCATCACTCAAAAAAGACGTTTTACAGAAACCAGTCATCAGAGTAGTACCCTTTTTTTTTTCACTTTATTTTGTTTCATATCCATCAGATCTACAGGCTTTTGTTTCAGACATTTCTAGCTCTAGTTCTCTAAAGATAAGTTTCTGTTAAGCCATGGAAATGAAGAAATTCAAACTTTGTATTGGAAATTAGATAAAGAAAGAAGAAACAACTAGAACTGAATTTACTATTTGTTTTAATAACTAGCATATAACATGAGTATATATTCCTTTTAAGTAGATTGTATAGAGTGACATTAAATATTTCATCATGAAAACAATATAACCACATATTGACCTCATTCTTTGGCTATGCTTATAGCTATGTCTACGTAACTCCAAAACGCTTTATTTGGTTTGTTTCACTGATTAATGGTCTTAAACAACTCCATTGTTTCAGAACAGTGTACCTAACCTATACTGCAGTAACTATAAACATTCTTTTGTCAAAGACCAAATTGTTGCATATGGTTGTAGGTGGTAATGTCTAATGAAATAATGGATCTTTCTAGCAAAACTTTTGATCAAATCTTTTATTTGGAATGATATATTACATTCTACTAAAATAAAAGTTTTGTTCAAATATCCTTTTTTTCCGATGTATATAGAGAGCTAAGAAGGTCAATCTAGTACCTGGCATTTAAATCTAGAGTTTTCTATATAGGGTTTGTCAAATTCTTCATATATATGTATGAATGTCTCTAATTTTAACACAAAATATTCATGGATTACATAAAATAATAACTGTAAGAACACATTGTTAAACAGAAGATTTCTATTGATAGCAATATGCCATTATTTTAAATCATTGTTTTTGGATCAAGCATGAGCAAGTCAAACCAGAAACCTACCAGCATGATCAAGTTGGCCTTAGAGGAGACTGGTGTAAATCCCAAGTATTTGGCTTCAATTTTTGCAACTGATAATATCCATACAATGATGAAGATGGAGTTTATAGGATATTGTGAAAAGTAGTCAAATGGTCAGATGCGGTGGCTTGCGCCTAATCCCAGCACTTTGGGAAGCTGAGGTGGGTGGATCATGAGTTCAAGAGATTGAGACAATCCTGGCCAAAATGGTGAAACTCCCTCTCCACTAAAAATACAAAAATTATCTGGACCTGGTGGCACTTGCCTGTAGTCCCAGCTACTCAGGAGCCTGAGGCAGGAGAATCACTTGAACCTGGAAGGCAGAGGTTGCAGTGAGCCGAGATCGTGCCATTGCACTCCAGCCTGGTGACGGAGT